>NW_026292861.1:25033-50571 GCF_016801865.2 Culex pipiens pallens | reverse complement strand
TCAATGAATCCTTTTCTGGAACTGTCTCTTCACAACATGCTTGTTTGCAGCATTATGCTCAGTTCTCATCATTAGAACCATATGGATTCCAAACATAAAAGAAAGCACATCTGCGAACCTGAAACGATGATGAGAAAATTTCCGTCCTCTGACACTCGGTGTCGTGGCCCCCACGCCTCTGTTGTGCGAATCGAGATGGCAACAGCAGCCGTGGGTGGATGTTTAACCGAATGATGCCAAATGAATTGACTTTTCTGGAAACCACCGGAAAAGTCACATTACCAGAATTGACTTGGGTCGTTTTGTTTAAACGACGGACATTTGGTGCAAAAAGTCGTCGTATAATGAAGATTAATGTCTTATCATTTTGTGTGAGGAAAAATACGGAGACGGAAGTAAAACATGCAAAACCGACAGTATATAGAGCAACGACACCTACGTAATTTCCTCTCCGATTACCATAAGACCCACCTGCGTATGTATTAGCTTAACCTGATCTTGAATGCTAATCGAGATCGAATTCTTCATTATTTAACGATTATCGCGTTGCTTGTCAGTGCGTATATTTGATTTTTCTTGTGGCATCGTCATCAATCACTCCAAGGAGTAGATAACACCGCATGACGATTTTTTTGGCACTGTGTTCTATTTAAATTGAGGCGTAGAGTTAAATGAATTGAAATAAAATAGCTTTACACGAAGAAAAATTGGGTCCTTAAATCGTGACCCCTAAGTTCATGAAATTTTGAACCGTTTTTCAAAAACATACTTAGAATTAACGCTTATTCACGATTTTTAGAACTCATTTTTGTCCGTGTAACATATCTCATCAAACTAATGTTGCGACCCTAATAAACTAATCGATTTGGTTACACATTTCAAATGGACGATAAATTTATAACGATGAATAAATATTCATTAGCCACGCTTGCATTATTGCAATTAAACATCGTTCATTACACATGTTATCTTCCAGTTGGTTTATTTATTGTATATCTAAGTTAAGCCGCGTGTAATCGGGTTAACTTGATTAGATCGGTATCCAAATTAAAAACAGAATGCAAATTAATGCGCGCTGCAACTGAACACTGCTAGATTACGTGCAAGAAATTCAAAGTGTCTTTTTATCCGATTCTAGGATTCTCAAGTGTTAATTTCATTTATTACGCTCGCACTGCCGTGCAAATGCAATTACCACCCTGGGAGAGCCGCAGAGTTTGTGACAAAATGCATTTGCCCGAAACGTGTGCGTGCTTCGTTCACCTTGGAATCACGACGACGCTCACTTCCTTGCTGCTGCATATAATTTCCCAGCCAACTTGGATCGGGCGCCGGCGACGAACGCTACGTGACCTGACGTTGGCGTTCCTTGATTTAGTGCATCTACACGCCGTTGTCACCAGGTCCGGCAACAGGCACGCTTACTAAGATCGCAATTTTCTTGCGAAATGTACAAATGCAGAAGACACGAGAAAGCTCTACAGAAATAAAGATAGTGTAAATAACTGGTAAAAATATCAAACAGTGTTGAGAGTGACGGAAAATGAGCAAAAAAAAAAAGATAAAAAATCACTTTGTTTGAACATTTTATTTAAATTAATGAAAATAGCATTGGTGTCAGCTTGAATCATGGTGTTGAACGAAGGTAGCACAGAAGTAAACACTTGGCAAAAATAAATGCCCATAATTGAACCCAATCGAATTTGCAAATTGGAAGCATATACGATTGTGTAGCACTACGCAAAAGAAACTATGTTCCAAATAATCCGTTTTCAAGTGGCAATTAAGGCAATTTGGCGAGAGTCTTCGAAGCACGATTGTTGACTGCCATTTATTTGAATGTTTAATAATATCGCTCTAATGGTTTGTGCCAATTATGGCAGCTCTCGTAGCCCCTGAGTAGCACTTATTCTGGGAGAACGAAAACGAAAAAAAAAACCATGAAGTGGTCCTTCGTCTTCCGGCTGATGTTCTGAGTGAAAGACAATCCATGTCTAAAATTTGCTGGTTTTTGCTAGCCTGAAGTGAAGGGCGCTGTAAAATGGTTTTCTTTTCCTGGGTTTTCAACTTTCCAGTCCTTCCTGTTTGATTTGGGAAAGGGAGATGTGAAAATTAATGTTGACTGGCGAGAGGGCAACGGCCAGAAAAAGGTCTGTCGCATATTAATTAACTCGATTACGTTGAAGGCCATTCCCTATCCTTATCATCAATATCTAATTAGGAATGTTGCGAAAAATCATTTATTGCATGGAAATTCCAGCGTAACGTTAATGAATCACAACAGCAATAAACTTTTGGGATTCTGGAAGAATGATGTTACGAGGGTCATAACATTAAACGGTTTATGTTTCTTTTATTTAAGGCTTGACCAGTAAATTATGTAGTCACTCGGCAAGGTTGTTCGAATATTGCCGTATGCTTATGAAATTATAACATCCCATGAATATTAAGAAACCCATTAAGGTGCTCAAGGAGAGTTCATTAGCAAAAACTCTTTGCCTACTGCCACAACGTTTCGCAAGCCAAAAAATCACCGGCTGCTACCCCTGTTTGCTTGATTGGTGGTCCGTTCGTTATTTTTCCGGATTCTTGCTTTCCCCGATTTCCCTACGCTATGCATGGAAGACATTGTGGTTTCGTCCTTTTCCTTTTTAAAATATTTGTTTAATCTTTGTGCTGAATCGATTCGAGACCATGTGGCTTTTACTTTTGGGACATTTTTTTTTGTTCTCCTTTTGTCAACTGATAACCTCTGCTTCTTTTTGATTTATGATGTACGATTGTGCAAAAGTTTCTGTTGGTGGGTTGTGATTGTGGATACAAATTTTCCCATGGAATGTTTTCGATAAATAACCTTTTGCCAACTGTGCCAAAATAAAATATGACTCCCATATTGTGTCCATGTGTTGTTTATACAACCTCAGCCCAATGGAGAACACACTTCGCCAATATAGTGTGGTGATGGAGGAGTGAACCTTTTTGTAACCATCTTGCGTGTTCATAAAAGAAACCTTATTTCACGGCGTGAGCAAACCGCCCTCACTGAGGAACTCATCGCCTCTGCCAATATCCTCGTTGTCGACGGACTCATGGATACATTATATTTGTCCGAACCAGAAGGACTGTGGTTTCTATCAGTTTGAAGTGGCACTTCCTGTCAGAGATAAATACGCTTTGATAATGTTCTCTATTGCCATGGCATCGTTACGGCAGTTAATTTTGCAAACCGTTTTGATAAAGCAACAAAGAGTAAACGTAGAAGGTTTAAACAACTTTATTAACGCATTACGAAAAGTTCCACCACATTCGGTACCAAAACTGGGGTTGTGAAAGACAGCGCTGCTATTCCTCCTGACCCAGTTTGCATTTTTGCTTAAATAGTTGAAAAACAGGCAAACATCGTGCATGTCAGTTGCGAAAAACTAGGCAAAACATAATTTATCCATGGCTGTGTTTCAACAAACTTTAAAATATGCCATCGTACATATTTCATGTGAAATACGGCCAACAAATTAATAAACGCCGACTCAAGTCCTGTGTCAGCGGAGGTTGAATAGTTGACCGTACTTGGCGTTTAGAGCAGTTTTCGTATATGTTGGTAACAAAATAGGATGGTTCCAACTTCAATTCAATTCGTTTTTAAAACATTTTTTTCTTTTTAAACGACAATCAACGGCTTTTCATAACTGTAAAGTATGCCCTAAATTTAGATGTTCGGGACCACCCTAACACCCACACCTACGAGCATAAATGTGCAAAAGAGGAAACTTTTTTTTTTGCCCAAAGCGATGAAAGGATACCTCGAGCTTTTCTGGTTAACCGCAGCAGCCCGGACGATTTGAGTTTACACGTTTTGTGTGGCGGAAGGCAAATCCATTTTTTTGTTGGCGGGTTTGGTCAAAACTTTTACGGATTTATTTCGGAACCATTTTGATGGAAAGGGTTTACACGAGGGTTTTGAATTTTGATGTGATGTGTGACGGGGAGAGTAAATCGCTTTACAAGTGTAGCGAACGGAAATAAGTTTTTTTTAACGTGGTGGAAAAAAAACAAGTTCAAGTGACCCAACCTCACCGTGTTGCGGTATTTCGCTACAAATATGAATTCATGCAGCAAATTGCGATTTAACTTAAATGTTGTGTAGGTACCTACTTGTGCCATTTTATTTTCTTCTTCGGATCCTAGTATTCAATAAAAGGCACAACATTTCGTCAGCATTTAAGATGTATGTAGCCCAGTTGATTGATTTTTTTTTGTTATTGGATCAGATATTCAAGTTATTTTTCATGGTGAAATGGCTGTGTTATTAAATTTAATCCACTTATTTTTTATGGCTGAATAGCTTTTTTTTCAACGGATTATCGCCACCACCACAATTGCGTCATGCTGATGCTTTAAATCAAACGCTGCTAGTGTTTGTCATATTCATATTATTATTGATTCAAATGGATGTTATTTTGAATTTGTTTTATCATCAAGTTAAGCCATTTAAACGTAATTTTCAAGAATCAAACATGAATCTATGAAGATTTAAAAACGTTTCAAAGAATCAACAGAAAATGTCGTGACCTCTATTATAGTAATTACATTAAGACTTGCATAAAGTTAGACGGAACGTGGCCTTGGCGGAAATAATACTCACAATAGTAAAGTGGAAGAAGCAAGCAATAATGAATGGAGAAAGTATCTTCCTTTCCGTAGAAGGGATTCATAATGAGCAGTGTTATTAGCGTGGTGAATGAGAGAAATTTATGATTCTCCGCTATTTTCTCTTGATAGCCGCGGGAATCTCGGACAACGGTTGTTGGCTGTCTCTCGATACAAGAAAACTTTCAACATTGAATCACTCTAGTGATGCGAAATTATTCTAGAGAATTACCGCAACATGAATGAGGAAAGCATTCCCGGAGTTTCCCAACAAGTTTTAGTGTTACCTTGCGGAAACTAAATTTTCATTTCCGCTGAAATAAAATATGAAATTACACTCTGGCAGCGAACGTAGTAAGTTCCGACCCGTGTACAAGTGCAGGGCAAACTTTTTCCATCTTTCCCGCGTCGTCGAAGGAAGAATGCCGTTGCAAGGCGCTTGCTGGCAATCGTTATCGCACTTTTTAATTAAATGGGTTGCTCTCTGAAGAGATTTTAATTACTCACCTGAGAACACACCACCAACTATGACACTCCCGCGCGCCTGGTACGGAAACCCGCTTAGTGCGCGGATTATGTTTAATCCATCATTTCATTCATTCGACACGATGCCACGGAAGATAATTGTTTCATATTTCGCAGCACACCACCGGCGTTCCGGCAGTTTCAGTTAGTCAGTCTTTATCAAATATTTGCGTTGCAATTCCGCCAATCAGCGCTTATTGAATCACGAGTTCGTAGAATATGCTGAAACTGAGAACTAGGTTTTTTCCTCCACCTCAATAAAATAAAAATAAAGTTTCCATGCGCCCAGCCCCGCTGGTTGGAGCACAAAGAGCGCAAAAGTATGCAGATTTTCCTTGGAGCCAAAATTCTGGTGCAGAAGCAGAAACAAAAATTACCAGCTGTGAAAATAGCGGCTGCCTAGGGCTGGAAAATTACCCCATTTGCGATTCAAGTTTTCTGCGCGCGAAAGAAAGCAAAAGTCGCCTTTTATTGTTTCAATTATCGTTTCGTTTTTGCCTGGCAGGCCTGTTTGTGTGTATTTTTGTTGTTGTTATCAACCAAGGAGCATAAGCAATAGCACTGGGAGGGAGAAAATCTAGTGAATGCACGATTCGTGATTTCATTATTTCCGTAACAATCGCACTTGTTGCGCCTGAATAGACTGAGCCGTTTAGTATTCGACTTGATATCAAATGGGTTGAAAAAATATGTTCAGCTGGCGCAGCAGGTGTTAGTGACTTCTTTTTTTTGTAACACTTTAAGACATGTTATCAAGATTTTTTTGTGAGAACCAAGAAAATTCCTTATGGTAATACATCACCATTTTTGAAATTGTCTACGGAGTCTGCAGAAAATAAATTGAAAGAATTGTTCTGAATGAGAAAATTACCGTTCTGGGATATTGCAGATTCGGAAAATACATTAAATTTCCCATAAAATTTCCAAATTTTATGACAGCTGAGAAACGTTGAATGGTACAGTTTTCAAACATTTTTTTTTACTTTTTCGATGAAAATACGTTTTTTGGAAATTTAAGTACGCCATCGGGCGTCAAATTTTACATAAAGGTTCCATTGAAACCACATTTGGGTCATTCCACCTGAAGTGTGCAAGAAAAAATGCAAATTTGAAAATTACCATCTCCGATTCTGCTCAAATTTGGCAGAGCTGTTGAGACTATCAAAACATGCAAAAATCCCGAATTTCATCCAAATCGGACCACCCCCTCCATTTTTGTACCCTCCCAAAAAATCGACTTTTTGGCGATTTTTGAGCAAAACCCCTATCTTCAAACGACGATAACTCAGGAACCACAAATCTTAGAGGGTCGGTCTTAGACTCAATTTTGAAGGAAATTGGACGTAGAATCCATTTCCGTGATCAAAATTTGGATTAAAATATTTTTTCTACCTGTATTGCGCAATTGAAAACTTTAAATGGCCGTATCTCAAAACAGCCCTATTTATTTTTTGAATTTGACCTCACCATCGTATTCCCCGTCCAATTTTACATAAGAATCACTTATCGACAGAAAGGAATATGTTTCGTTCCAGAGATATCGAATTTTAAAGTTTTAAGTATTTGAGATTACCTAAATTAGCTACACTCGCCGCATATGCTAGAAGCACTCGGGCGCGCTGATCAATAACTGCTACCTGGTTATTTATTGAAATAAGATTTCATCCCAATTAATCATTAGCAAATTAGGCAAAAATTGTAGGAAACTGCTGTATTAATCTTAAATTAAAAAAAAAATTATGTGATAGCCCACAGGACCGAGCAAGAACGACACGCAATACAGGGCAGAATGGGATTCCCGCAGAGCTAGCAGGAAATTGCAGTTGATCTTGTAAGTAACACTTAAGAAAAAGTGTACGATACATTATCGTGTTAAAAATTATGAATTAACATGAATAAAACTTTCGTGAAGCATGATTAAGCAAGAGGATTTCTGGAAAGTATAAAACTGAAAAATGTAAGAAAATCACAAAGATTAATCGGATTTATTATCTGATTAAGATCAAATTAAGTGGCGTTGATTTCGACACCGTCTTTCTTTTTTTGTCAATCATTTCGAAATCTTGGAAGACGATACAGCTGCTGTCCACATGTATCAGAAGTATATGGTTTGTTTTTGAAATTAAATGTACCAGAATTGAATAAAAAAATCATCAATTATTCAGATGAAACTGGATCACAATATAAAAACCGGTTATCATGCTCAAAAGCTCTAGAACCCATGAGAATTATTTCATCTACTACATCCAAGCTCTACATTTGTTCTTGCGTCAAATAAAAGAAATAATTTGATAAAGTGGGAAGAAATTAGGAATTAGGAAAAATATGAAAACAATAGAAAAATGTAATTTTTTTTTAATTGTGTGTAAAAACGTTGTAGCATTTGCAAATAAATATTAAAAGTTCAATGTCACTGAGATCAGGAAAAACAGTGCATTCAAAATTACCCAATAAATATTCCTTAAACAAAAAATAGATTGTCCAAGGTATTGATTATCTCAAAATCGTATAAAATTATAAAAATAATTCATCTTACAGAACACCAGGTAGTAATTATTGATCAGCACGCCCAGGTGCTTCTAGCATATGCGGCGAGTGTAGCTAATTTAGGTAATCTCAAATACTTAAAACTTTAAAATTCGATATCTCTGGAACGAAACATATTCCTTTCTGTCGATAAGTGATTCTTATGTAAAATTGGACGGGGAATACGATGGTGAGGTCAAATTCAAAAAATAAATAGGGCTGTTTTGAGATACGGCCATTTAAAGTTTTCAATTGCGCAATACAGGTAGAACAAATATTTTAATCCAAATTTTGATCACGGAAATGGATTCTACGTCCA
Source organism: Culex pipiens pallens (assembly GCF_016801865.2). Taxonomy (NCBI): domain Eukaryota; kingdom Metazoa; phylum Arthropoda; class Insecta; order Diptera; family Culicidae; genus Culex; species Culex pipiens. The sequence goes on along the minus strand of NW_026292861.1, from coordinate 42,554 downwards.
ATTTCCTTCAAAATTGAGTTTAAGACCGACCCTCTAAGATTTGTGGTTCCTGAGTTATCGTCGTTTGAAGATAGGGGTTTTGCTCAAAAATCACCAAAAAGTCGATTTTTTGGGAGGGTACAAAAATGGAGGGGGTGGTCCGATTTGGATGAAATTCGGGATTTTTGCATGTTTTGATAGTCTCAACAGCTCTGCCAAATTTGAGCAGAATCGGAGATGGTAATTTTCAAATGCTGTTCCGCTTCAGATGGAATGACCCATTTTCAAATCATCATTTTAGGCTGGACATTATTGAAAAACAAGTCTTTCTCGAATTTTCAAAAATGAAAGGAGTTTGATCTCATTTTCATAAAAAAACATGACACGCACAAATTATCCTATTTATATCGTTTTCTATAATTAAAGTTAAAAAACTTAAAAAAAATCAAAACTAGTTGAAAACTACTTCATGAAACATCTTGAATATTTATTTACCAAGCTCCCACGTCTCAACCAAGTATTTAACTCGTTTTGCCTTCCTCACTGAGGTAAGGCTATCATCCTGCTCGAAAAATGAACTTTTGAAAAACAGCTCGTAGACCTATATTCATGTATACCTATCTACTCAGAATCGAAAACTGAACAAATGTGTGTGTGTGCGTATTTCTCTTGGTGCTCAAAATTCTTGCCACGTTTTCTCGGCACAGGCTGATCCGATTTGAGTCACACAAGTTGCATTCGATCCGTTTTGGTGCCCCATACTGCGCTATTGAATTGTTTGAAGATCCGATAAGTAGTTCAAAAGTTACGTATAAAAAAGTGTCAGAGTTGACACTTTGAGTCACTTATCTATATGAAAACTATGTCCGGATCCATCATCCGACTCATCGTTGGTTAGGTAATCAAAAGACCTTTCCAATGAGTCCAAAACATTGAAGATCTGGCAACCCTGTCTCAAGTTATGACCACTTAAGTGATATTTATGAACTTTTTTGAAGCCGGACTGTATGTAAACTATGTCCGGATCCATCATACGACCCGTCATTGATTAGGTAATCGAAAGACCTTTGTAATGAGTCCAAAACATTGAATATCTGGCAACCCTGTCTCAAGTAATGACCACTTAGGTGATATTTATGTACTTTTCTTATGCCGGATCTCATTTAAATGTATGTAAACTATGTCCGGATCCACCATCCGATCCATCGTTAGTTAGGTAATCGAAAGACCTTTCCGATGAATCCAAAACATTGAAGATCTGGCAACCTTGTCTCGAGATATGACAACTTAAGTGATATTTATACACAGTTTGTAAGGGCACTTGTAAGAAAGGTGAAAACACGCGACTTCCCGAAGGTTGCCTAAGCTATGTCCGGATCCATCATCCAACCCATCTTTGGTTAGGTACTTAGTCTTTCCAATGAGTCCATAACATGGAAGATCTGGCAACCCTGTCTTAAATTATGACCGCTTAAGTGATATTTGTGTGTTTTTTTTTAAATAGATGGAATTTGAGTCCAAACCCATCATCACCAAATGTTGGTAAAAAGTGAGGAAGGCTCTTACCACATAGGTGGATTAAGTTAGTTTTTTTTCATTCATTTAAATATGTATAAAGACGGAATTTTTAAATCGATTCGGTTTTTTCGGCTAAGTTGTACATTTGTTACAAAATTATAATTGTTTTTCGCAATTTATTTTAATTATCTTTCACAAAATTCGCATTTTTAATTTTTCTATAAAGCCGAAAATTTCGAGCAATAGAGAAAAATATGTTGTCACCGAGTTATGTTTAAAAAATATGTTACTTGAAAAAATACAAATCTCACAAATAAAGAAAATTTTACTTTTTGTAAATTGTTCGTGTTAACACATTTAAAATTCGACTTGCCGAGCTAACTTCTTTTGAAAAATAATGTCCAATTGGATGACACTTGGAAATACCTAAGTTTATCAATTTTTATTCGTTGCAATGTTTGTAGCTCAGCTGCTATAATTGTGAAATTCTAAAACGTGAATTATAAAGAATTTTCTCAGCTATTATATTCAAAAAATATATTTTTGCAATTCCGTCGTGAAACTACTTACTTTTACTGTCATTCTCGAACGACGAAATAGCCTACTTTTCTGTACCAAAAATAACAGAATCGAATAGCAACACTTTTCAAAATAAATGCTGAAAAGTTCTACTTTTCAGCACTGAAATGGGTGCTGAAAAGTTGAACTTTTCAGCACTTGTTTCGAAAAGTAACACTTTTCAACATTTTTTTGATTTAAACGATTTATTGACAAAATACATGAAAATTTGACTTAAAATTTCACTCAATGGGTGTTTTTCGGAATTTCAAAAAATGTTGTATGGAACTCGTTGCAAAACTTGATTTTTTCAGCACTCTTCGTATTTATCCAACTCGGTGAACCTCGTTGGATAAATATACGACTCGTGCTGAAAAAATCATCTTTTTGCAACTTGTTGCATAAACTACTATTTCAGAAATGGGTAAAGATGAACACTATTTAGATATAAATAATGTTTTGTATTTTTAAGGCTTAAAAAGGCTTTATCTTGAAAATAATGCATTTTATAAAAAAAAAGTGAAGATCTTTTCGATTGCACATTCGATGTTACATTAAAGCTGAATATTTTAGTATGTTTTCTATTTTAAAAATAAGATTATTTGTCCGTACTTCTCTATAGCTTAATAATCAAATTTAATGCGTAATTTTATTTGTTTAGACATGCATTTAAAATTTGTAGAAAAAAAATAGAAGAGCCATAGTGAGTACAAAATATTGTTATTCAAATATCCTAAATAGATTGTAGAAGCTGAAGCAATATTTTTCTTTTAGCAATATTTAGCAGCATTTTTCAAACAAGAATTCGATAAATATTGAAAGTGAGTAATGTTTTTAAAGTTTACTTTTTCAGTTAATAATACATTTGTTGCTAGTTTATTCCTTTATCTTACATAATCTGAAAAAATCAGCATTTCTGTGATTGCATATTCTAGATTCCCGATGCAGTTATGGCCTTGCACCCTGCATAAGTTATAGTTTTACATTTCGCAACCAAATTTGTTTTTTCTTCCTCTAAAGAAAGGTATGAGCTATCTCGATGGTGCACGTCTTTTTTTCTGCAGCTCCCTTCAAAACATACACGAGACGATTCGTCTTTGTGTGTTGTGTGCATAAAACAACACCAAACGGCACAAACATTTCTATGCTGCAGCAGGTAAAATGAAATTTTCCATTTCTGGTTGTGTTCCACTTTGCATCACTCCCCCGGACCGGCATCTCGAAGAATCGCGGGCTGCCAAAAGGTGTGCACAACACACGCGGTGCAACGAAGAAAAGAGTCGGAAAACGCACGTTAAAAGGATAGCTTATGTTTGCTCTATACACGTTCGGGGGGAAAACTAGCAAAACTGCTTCTTATCCGCTCCTCCCCTCATGTACGGAGAGGGACGTTGTCGGTTGTTACTGACTGAATTACTGCCACTAGCTTAGTGGCCGTGGGGGAAGCATTACTTTTTGACTTTAGAAAGCCACACAACGTTCCCTCAGTACATTTTGTTTCACGTAATGTGTGTGTGTGTGTGAGTGTGTAAGAAGGGTATGTATGAATGGAGGTGGCATGCAAGCTGTCTTTTTGCAAAGTTTAGATCTTGGTGCTCCCGAGGCCAAGATAAATTAAGTTGTATTTTTTATGCGGCCAATTTTAGTACCACACACTGGCAAGTTGAATTATTTAAGGTGCAGGACATTGTGAGTGACATATGAGTCATGTCAGTTCAACGCCTTGAGCTGACGACGAATGCAAAATGAACTTGTTAAAAGTATTTTAAAATTCCACTTATGTATGAGGCATAACTTCTTTGATTTTTTAAAATTTTTAATTAGGAGCTCAAAGCAAAACAAATTAAATGCAACTGATGAATATGAACGAAAAATCAAAGTCGCTCGAGGCGGGGTTCGATCCCCGTCCTTTGGAATGGTAAGCAAAAATGCTAACAACTAGCCATGACGACTTGGTGAGCGTGGACTGGAATTAAGGATACTGTTACAGAGAGCGAGTTGTGACGCTATAACCACGGCAAATAGTGTGCAGGGCATTCGTGGAAATACAATGTCCCATCCCCGAGGGTCCCGGAGTACCACACATTCTTAGCATGGTGCTCCCAACGAATACAACAAAATCTCGGAGCGTATGGTGGTTTGTCCCTATGCTTCTTTCTCCCCTGTCGTTTCAGAATTGTGTTGTTGTTCGAACATTCAGTGCTCAAACTCAACCCAATTACGAATCATCTCTGCGATACGGCTTTACGCAGTAGGCCTGGCCACTTTAACGCTTGTGATGTTTCAATGCATTCCGATGCAAGCACTACAAATTTTAATACATGACAATAAGAGTGCTAGGCGTAATCTAACCTAAGATACTCTCCAGGATCCCTTCGAAAGATTGGCTGCGCTAGGGTCTGATTAGATTAGATTAGATTAGATTAGAATTTCATAAATTTATTAGAGTCAAAGCAAACAAATTAAATGAATAATTGATTTGCAAACATTTTTTGAGTTCAATATTTGCAAAAAAATGCACACGATTTTATTAATTTAATAAAATATTGATTTTCAAAAAAACAATTGCTTTATACTTGCATGTGTACAAACTTGCTTTTTTAACTACAAGACTTGCCGCTGGTCCTAATGTATGAAAGTATGCACGACGACTGGCTGTAATATTTAAAATTTTTAGAGCTGCTGTTATTTGAACCCCCCCCTTGACCTCGGCCAGGGCCGAGGGACAAAAACTTTTTTAAATATTTGCATCGGCCTAATTTTGCATGGTTATATTTTGAAAGCGTATTCTAAAGATATCTACTAAAATATCATTGCGTGAAATGGTATCAAACTGGGGATAAACTGCTTATCACATCTGGTTAGTCTTTGCAACCTATTCTCATGAGTTTTACAGTTTCCACTATTATCCATATAATTTCGTAAAATCGGAACTTGTCTTCTCACATCCCGTTAATGAATTTGGATCCTCACATCCAATTTATCAATTAAGATCGAAATGAGTGTTTTCCCCCTAGAATGGTTTGCAACTCAAAGCACGCGAAAATTAGAGATGGTTCGTTAGCTAGCCAATCAGTGCACTTCCTCTATTGTCTCTGTTAATACAGAAAAAAAAACAGTTTCTTTTCGAGAAACTTGTACAACCAAGCACATAATAGAGCTCCTGATCATTGTTTCCCAGTTTGCTGTGGAAACTGCTCGCTCGCAGAAAGAAACGATGTGCGTTGCGAAAATCAATTTCCACGAAACCAATTGTGGAAAGGGATCGCCTTGGCAGTTTCATTACAGCACCAGTCATCGAAGAATATGACTTTTGAATGTTGAGTGAAACGTTCGATGAGGCGCGTCGAGCTTCGACGTCTTATTACCGGTTTACAAATTGAAACTCTGTCCAATGTTGTTTTCGGAAACGATGTGACTTTTGACTTGACGTTGAAAAAGCACCGAGTACATATTTAAATCAGAATAAATAATGTGATTATTCTAGGACCACTTTGTCTGACTTGTTGAATAGGAAAAGGCAGGTTGGAAGAAAATTAGCTTGATGCTAAATGCGGTGTGACGGATTACTCGCGTTAAAACGTAAATTCATTCATCAGTGTCGCGGGCTGCGAAAAGTACCTGCTTAATGAATAGGATAAATGAGAATCCTAACGCAGGAAAGGTAATTAAACGTTGTCGCAAGTATTAATTTGCAATTCAATTCCTCAACTGGATGCCTGCTAGCGGCAAAATAGAGTGTAATTTCATTTGACTGAAAGCAGAGTGTGTAATTAGGAGCGCATTTTAACAAAAGTAATCAGATTTCAAATCATCGTGGAAAAAAAAAAACAAAAAAAAATCATATTAAGAGGGAGATTAGCTCGCGTTGTTGATTAACGTTGATGAGCACAAGAGACGTTGGAATGATTGACCGGCTTGACAGTGTCAACTTGAATTAGCGAGAAAATTGAATTAGTTAAAGACTCAATGAAGCGAACTTGGTATTAAAGTTAGAGTAACTTGATTATTTGGCTCTGACGAGATGAATAATTGACCTGGGTGGCAGCACAGTTTAATAACATCTGTTAGCAGGAATTAATAAAAAAAATCCGAGATGAGCACATAATTCTCCGGGATTCATTTAAATCGCTAGCCAATGGGCGAGCATACGCACCTCCGGGGTGTTTTTCGTCGTGCCCTAAATCTGTAGCCACCCTGAGCATTCCGGGAGGAGGTGGGCGGACATGTTAACGCTTCAGAGCATCTAAATGTTGTGAACCCGCGGGTGGTTCCCGAGGTCGAAGGGGACGAGGATGGAGGAAGACACGGGCTTGTGCGAAATTGATGAGACCAAAATCAACAAAAAAATGGCGCGGGCGTTCAAGTGGAATTCGAGGCGGAAGAAGGCCAGACCGTGCGCCAGATAAGATGGATTCGATGGAGAAATGAGGGGAAAGAAGAAAATTTAATGTAGCGTACCGATATGCGACGTATTTCCGAATTGCATAGGGTGAGGTATAAACATTGAAGCGCTATTTTATGAGATTCATCGTTTGTTGGGGGTCGGGGAAGAGATTTGATGTACATTTTTGCACTTTTGCATGTCACGGAACACACGACGAAATCATAGCTGTTCAAACAAGCAAAGTCACACGTCGAAACATGCTCGGGAAGTTTCCTGTGACAAGTTTCATATTTTCACCAGCTTTACTTTGCCACCCCATTTTGAGGATAAGTCTTGTCTTAGTGCTGAACGTAAACGGTGCCGTTTCGTCAAAATTGGATTTCTATCAATAGCGTAGAAAAGCCATTGAGTACAACACAGAGCTCTGTCGATCGGAGATTAACTTAAATCTATCAATCAAATTGGTTTTGTGGGAAGATAACTCCATAATCTTTACATGTTCGTAATTGAATTCAAAGAATAACCCTTTATCGATTGAAATCAATCAATTGCTAGTGTTTTACTCATCAACAAAGGTTCTTCTTACCGAATCACCAAAACTAATTAAGTGCGATATGCACACACTGCTCCCAAGGACTACACCAATCTTCAAAGATGTGTGCAATTTGTCAGCATTATGTCATCAAAAAAAGGCCATTTGCCATGTGACAACAAAAGCAAAGGTCACCGTACAACCTTCAACACTTTGACCATGGGCGAACGTGACTTCTAGCAAAAAAGCAGTGCGACCATACATGGCAGAAGCTATTCATCAGCACTAGTGAACGTTGACCGAACGGAGATAATAATCAACACAGAAGAAATTGATTGATGAAATTCATTTCTTTTTTCTCTCTCCAAGGCACACAATCTGTACGGCGTGACGAGTTAAGTTTTACCATCCAGCGCGAGAGTCTCGGATCTAGGATATCATCCCCAAGAGTGGTCCGGCGAAAGGAAAGGGACGGTTTCCAGAATCACTCTTCTCGTGTCATTGCAACGCTTGTTTGCCCAGCCAACTACTACCGGGCGATGAAATTCAATCAACGTCGAGATCATGGCAGGCTTTTGTTTCCCATCAAGTTATTTCGGACGTCTTTTGTACGTATTACTGGGATATTAGACAGCACAATGACCGAAGTATTTAGGTTACCTTGGAACATTTATACTAGCACAATTTTGCTCTTCAGGGATTTCTTGCTGCATTTGATACAATTACATACTTTTTATTACTGAGCAATTCCAGCTCAAATCAGGATTTTTTCTGGTACTTTTGTACCCAACCCTCTCTGATTTCAATGAAACTTTTTAGACATGTTATCCTAGGCCTATATAAGCCATTTTTGTGTTGCCAGTTGCACTCGATAGTTACATTTGAGAAGGGTGTAAGGGTTTTAAATGTTTTTGAATTTTGTAATTTAAATATTGCTGTATCTCTGAGCCGTTACATCGTATCAAAAAGTGGTCAAAGACAAACGTGTAGGCTTTTTGAAAAAAATACATTGAAAGAAAAATACACGCCAATTCTAAGATTTTTCAATTTTTATGTTTAAAAGTTAAATTTTAAGGTGATGTCTCGATTTTCTTTCGCTAAAATGTGACAAAAAGACTCACGAAAAATGCAGGATGGTATGCCTCTCCTAAAAAAATACAAAAATCATTTATTAAAACGGTTTTTTTAAAAAGTGGTCTAAACGTCAAAATTTTCAAAAACCGATAGCGGGAATCGATTTCCCTGACATTTTCAATTCAATATGGAGATTTTTATGTAAAAATGTCTGGGAAATCTATTCCCGCTACTGGTTTTTAAAAATTTTGACGTTTAGACAACTTTTCAAAAAAACAGTTATAGTAAATGATTTTTGAATTTTTTTAGGAGAGGCATACCATCCTGCATATTTCGTGAGTCTTTTTGTCACATTTTAGGCTATTTTCACAAAAATTTTGAGCGAAAGAAAATCGTGACATCACCTTAAAATTTAACTTTTAAACTTAAAAATTGAAAAATTTCATGAAATTTAAACTTAAAAATTGAAAAATTTCATGAAATCGGCGTGTATTTTTCTTTCAGTGTATTTTTTTCAAAAAGCTCGTCTAATTTCCTACAAGTTTGTCTTTGACCACTTTTTAATACGAAGTAACGGCTCAGAGATACAGCAATATTTAAATTACAAAATACAAAAATATTTAAAACCCTTACGCCCTTCTCAAATGTCACTATCGAGTGCAACTGTATACACGAAAATGGCTTATATAGGCCTAGGATAACATGTCTAAAAAGTTTCATTGAAATCGGAGAGGGTCGGGTACAAAAGTACCAGAAAAATCCTGATTTGAGCTGGAATTGCTCTACTTCTAATAGCATATCTACAATCACTTTACTAAGAATAATTATATTGCTTAGGAAAAGTACGTAACTTGTGCGGTTATCTACAATCAACTTAGAAAAGTTGCTGGGCTGATATACGTTGCTATGCAGTCGTTTGTTTACCTATGGAAAACCATATGTTAAGTTTCTGATTTGTTTACTTTACATTGCAGAATATCGTATTCATTTTCATTGATTTAAATTATTAAGCTAAGTGCAATTTTCTAAGTAAAGTGAGAGTAGATAGACCATAACTTTCAAGTATTTCCAAGGATCACATGTAATCGAGATTGCAATTGAATGTAGTTCGAAAACAAATTTCATGTCAACCAGGCACATATACAACCACTTAAATTGTTAAAAGTATTGATGCATCGCATCAATCATCTATCACTCTTTTTCGCAAAATACTTGCCTGACAGCAACGATCACATCGCCGCACTGTTGAAACTTTCAGCAGCCCAATAAAATGTTGTCATTTTGGGGGAGGGGCTTATTTTCGAACGAGCAAAAAAAAAAGTTTGATTTCGGTTTCGTTACTATGCGATATGAATATTGAACGAGTTAGTAATCAGATCAGATTTTTCACTGGCTTCGCGTGAGGGTGCAGTATCCCCGGCCTATTGAACGGTTTCGGTGCCGGGACTTGAATTAAAAAAAAAAAAAAAAAAAAGAGGTGCGGCTTCTCTTTTTTTCCATTGTTATATGCTTCCAGTTGTGTTCTCAATATTCTATCAGATTTGATTTTTTAATGGAACTGGAAGGCTTAATACTTTTCGGGCAAGCTTACTATTTATAATTGAAAAAAACAGGACTAAATTTCAATGGGTTTCAAATGAAAGTAACTTTTAGAGTTTATTTATATCGACATTTTAAATTTGTTGCCTTCGGCTGTAAATTTTTTTAACTTCAACATCACGCCGTTGACTTTGAAAAATCGCTGGGAAGTGAATATTTTTACATGCTGGCAACAGCACATACTGGTTGCTGTAGTGATTCATACACTCCACTTGACAAATGGATAGCTGTCACACGTGCATGAGTGAAATCTGTGCATGCTATGAAAGGACCGAACGCATCCTAGTGAGCGCTGGATTTCTGTATCTAGCTAGCGTGATGGTTCGAATCAGTGACATGCTATGATACACTTACTAGAAGTGTGTTCAAAGTGTATTGCAAACAACTTTGTTTTTGTTTGCCTTTGTCTTTCAAAAGTGCTATCGATTTTTGTTATTGTTTAAAAATATTTAGTTCTAATGAAACAAAGCCTGGCTATGTGGCAAAATATTCAGATTAAAATTTTCCCGACACCGCAGCCCATCAACAAAACCATAACTTTGTGTTAATTGGCTCGTTTTGATATGGTTTTGCGTCTTATGTTATCTGATAGTGATAAGCGCCTTTTCATATACCCACACAATTAAAAAAATGGAAGGTTGAGAAATTTCATGCTAAATATTACCTCTTTTTCGATGTAATTTTCCCTCAATTCTTGTGGAATATGTAACACAAAAAAGATGTAAATTTACACACATTTTCTGTTTCAAAATCTCTGAACATTCCCCGTTGTGCACTCAAAAAAACATTCAGGTTGAAGTTACGTGAAAACCTATGTGGTATTTTTCCACTAAAGTTTTTACGTAACTTCTACGAGGAGACTCCAGTAGAAACGGAATTTGCTTGGCCAGATCATTTCACGTTTGTTCTACGTGTTTCACACGTAAAAGCTAAATGGAACGTCGATGATATCTACGTGTTTGTTTTAGTAAACGTTATATGAACTTTGTAGTAGTAGATTTTGGTTTTTGTTTCATTTTTTTTTTCGAATAGAAATAATAATGAAGTCAGTTAAATTTGCATAAACTTGTTTTATTTAATCAATATTTGGAAAGATCTCACCATTAGTAAGTAAATCGTAAAAAATGCCATTTGCTGGAAACACGGATGAGACCTTTCCACCAGGTCGGCGCTGCCTCGACAATGTGCTTGACCAAATGGTCGCGATCACCTCCCCAAGGATCTCCGAGTAGTCCAGTCCGTTTGCCACGCGCAGAATCGCCACCGATGGCCAGTGCTTTGTGCACCATGTTTACTACTACTTCTACTCGGCCGTCACTCTTATAACCGAGCATTGTCGAGATATTCCGTGCCCATGACCTCAGCCAACCGGGGGTTGTTGGAGATGGCCGGTTGCGGTACCAGGCAATGGTTAATCGGCCGCTGTTGAGAAAAGAGAAAGGTTCATAAAGTAACAGTTTGTATAATTTTTTAGATTTTGAGAAACTAACCTCTTCATAATTCTGCTGCTGATGGCCAAGACCTTGGGTAAGTCCCGGCGTAGCAACCTGGATCGGATTTCCTGGGCTCACGAACTTTGCTTACTGGAGATTGCTGGTGATGACCAGTTTTGGTGCCAGTGGCCGCCGAAAAACTAAAGTTGCTGCTATCAGAAATCAGCTTCTGCAAAAACTTTCATTAATTACATATAAAATTATTCAAACTTAATTTAACTTACCGTCTCTTTCTTTTTCAACTAAATTTAACAAGCATAGTCCGGCAGCAGGTCTTCACCGTACGCCATGAATTTTCATACTAAAATAATCACGTAGAAACTTCACCGAATGGCGCACTCGAGTTCCGTTAAAGTTACATTTCAAAACACATAAAAACTACATGGAAAACCCTAGTGGAAAAATATCATAAGGCTTTTCACGTAACATCAACGTGAAAACATTTTTTTGCCAGTACACTTTCACATTATTTTTACGTGTGTCACGTAAAACGAGCCTTGCGAGGGGAAAATCGGGGTTACGTGATTTTTCAGATAGCATCTACGTGTGGATTTTTTTGAGTGTGAAAAAAACATTATTTTTATTACTGATACATTAAAAAAAATTCAACAAAGGTCTACAGAATTATGACTGTGATTAATTTTATCTAAATCAGCATCAGCTATTTTTTTTTATTACAGTGTATGTCTTTTGTTCCAAAACTCACTCTTGGTTGATGTAAATAAGCTCAGCAGATGTTACTGGAATCAATGTAACTGAGTGAGCAACTACCAATGTTATCATCTTAGAGAGTGTTCCAAAAATAGATTTCCACTCTTAGCCGAATCTCAATGATATGCTTCGAGTTTCTATTTTATTTGGACACGTTAAAATCTAAGTCTGTGAAAAGGCGAGTTTATGAACCACCCTAGCTCGTCTGCTGTATACCTTACCATAATCAATACAATGGCGAAGTGCAGCTGTTGTGTGTTGTCCAGAAGTGCAACTTCTGGATTCAAATCTGCAGTTGCAAATGGATGCATCAACAAAGTGCAACCGTGCGGTAAGAATTATGTTTAATTAGTGTATTTGTTAATCCGGAATAAATGGCTTATTGATGGACGTGTTGTTTGTTGTTGGTATTGTTTAGAAAAAAAATGGCAAACATGTACGTTAATTAGTGTGCGTTCTAAACGCAATGCATTCATTTAAATCACAAAAATTGTTGACTAAACACTTAATTTAATGAGAGATCCTAATGAACTCTATTTGAACGTTTCTTGTGTTTGTGTAGCACTCTCTGCAAAGGGAAAAGTTAACAGAAGACTAAACATCGCTACAATTAACTTGCAAATTAAGTGAGTCCACATTTGGGGGTGGTTTATTGTTACATGTGAAACTTGCTCTTCAGGAAATTAACCCCTCCGGTTGAAACTATGTTGCACTTTATTAGAAGTTTGTCTTCGGTGCAAGGTAGGAAACACAATGGCTGTAATGCAATTAGGGGTATGTTGCAGATACGACAAATTTGAAGACTGATTACAATTCCGTAGCAACTATTCAGTTTTCCGTTGTTCACTCTACTCCAGTGAAACTTCGTGTCGGTCAGTTTTGAGTCTGGTTCTTTTGATGAAAGCATTTTATAGTTTGTTAAATATAAATTTATTTTCGATATAAACTAAGCATAAAATTCTACTGGACATTGCTTCTCGTGATATGTTTTTAGATTAGTACTAAGAAGTATGCTGTTATACACCATCCTTGGGAACAGGGCAAAAAAACCATTACCAAGAACATGAAAAATCTTTCAAGGGATCACGGTAGCATTTTTTCGTTGCTAAAGGCAGTATCCTTACTTCAACGCTTGTGCAATACCAACGAATTAAAAAAAAAATGGTTCATCCGAAAGCGTGTAGCTCAGCGGAAAATAAAAAAAAATGTGAAGAACAAGTTCTTTGAATTTAAGAATATATTTTACTATTTTACATTTCTTACTTTAAAATATTAGGTTTAAATTGTCAATAATTCCAATCGATAAATTTCAATTAAGTCGTCCTAAAAGTTTTCATAGTTTACTGCCTAGACATAGATCACGAGGCAAGAGAGATGTTGAAACGATTTCCACTTCTTAGGATAAATATACTTTGCACGGTTTGAACCGCATTCATGCTCAAGTTGCCAATCCAGATCACGTCCGCTGTCACTATTCATTGGTCACGTATCATAGTAAGCAATGAACTCAATTGCACAGTCACCAGCATCCAGTGGGAGCACACTGTTTTAGTCTAGTGGGAGGCATCATCGCGAATCTGTTTCGGTTGATCGCACTTTAAAAATGAGATAAAGAAGCTGGGCGACCGGACTTTAAACTGAGTGGCCTTCCAGGAATCGCATAACTTTTTTTTCCGGTGACAAGGGTGTTGGGGGAAATAGGCGATAGACTTTTTGGAGGGAAAAGGAAATTCGAGATGAAAATTATGATATCCTGTGTGTTTTTTCCTATCCCTCTAACATTTAATGTTTCAAATCATGACCCAAACTCTGCGCTATAAATTGGATCGAAAAAGTTTTTTTTTCTCAGATACAAAAGCCTTGAGCAAAAAAACAAAACACAGCAGACAGGAAAAAGAAGGGTGGGCTGAAAGCAAAAAAAAAGATCACGATGCTGTTTTATTGGCCCCGAGCATTTAGCTCAAGCTCTACGGTAAGGGGTTTGTTTATCCACAAATGATGTACCGTAGCGGTTTACTGCGCACTGCGAATCATCGAGACCATGCCACCTGACCACTACTTCATCTTCACCGATAGCTTTAGCTCTGTTGAGGCTATCCGGTCTCTGAAGCCGACCAGGGAGTCTACGTTTTTCCTCACGGAAATACGTAAGACTTTAAACAACCTGGCGGCTCAGTCCTTCAGCATCACGGTGGTATGGGTCCGCGCTCATTGCTCAATTCCGGGTAATGAGAAAGCGGACTTGCTCGCCAAGAAGGGTGCTGAGAGTGGAGACATTTTTGAAAGGCCAATTAGCCTACAAGAATGCTACGGTTTTCCGAGGCAGCGTGCGCTTCCGGATTGGCAAAATCAATGGGACGACGACACCAAAGGACGGTGGATGTATTCCATACGACCTAAGGTGCAAAGAAAAGCCTGGTTCAAGGGAATGGACTTGACGCGTGGATTCATCAGAACGATGTCCCGCCTTATGTCGAACCATTACTCGTCCAAGGCTCATCTGTACCGTATCAACATGAGTGATACGAACCTTTGCGACTGTGGGCAGGGTTATCAGGACATCGACCATCTCGTATGGGCGTGTCCAGATCACCATGTTCACAGAATTAAGTTGAAAGATACCCTCAGGGCCCGAGGAAGACCACCAGAAATTCCGATGCGAGACGTGTTATCTCAACTAGACCTTGATGTTCTCTATCCGATCTATCAGTTCCTCTTAGATTCCAAAATATCTATTTAGTTTTTCTTCCAGTTAGTTTTCCTTCAGTTAGTTTTCCTTCTGTTAGTATAACTCGCCTTCGCACAAAGCCGTCGTTTCTGGATTGCACCGGAAGCAAAGCAAGAACGCCCCAGCAGCTGGACACCGAGTTGCGGCTGAGGACAAAACGCAAAGGCCAGCAGAGCCAACCAAGACCCCTACACAATCCCCCTTCCCTTCCCACGCCTTGTCTTTAACATCAATCCCTTCCCTACTAACCCCGAGTAGGCCGCGGGTAATCGGCTCCCCTCCCACTAACATTTACACACAAGATCCTCTGTAATTATTAAGCCAAATGTAATTACAAAAGCCGACTCGGTCCTAACCAGGTCCCAGTACCGAAAAGGACCTAATAAAAATAATTTTATGAAAAAAAAAAAAAAAAAATGATGTACCGTCAGTGGTGGTGACTTTTGGTCAAAAAACGATATTACTGTTGTTATTTTAACACAATAAAAACATTTCAAATTATATCGAAATAAATAATGTTGGGGAATGCTCCTGAATTTACCAACATTTTCCCAGAATATGGCTAGTATAATCACACCGTTCATAAATGCCAATCGTTTTAAAATTAACTCAAACTCACCCTTTAGAGGGGGTGACATTGGGTCAAATAGAAAACATTTTAATTTGTGTAGGTGCTGTAACACCATTAAAACCAATTTAATAATATAAGCATAAGCATAAGCATAAGCATAGGTGCCCACCCGCAGTTGCTACTCCGTTATTGACCAGGACCTCCAGAAGTTACATCCACGAGCCGTGGAAGATGAGTGGGTGCTATCTTTCCTCGCTTCGCAACTTCTCAAAGGCCCCTATCATGCTGATCAATACCGGCGCCGGCCACGACCAGTGGTAGGGTCACGGGGAAGTGGATGGGAATGTTAGTCCGATACTTGAGTGATAGAGACCGCCCAATCGACTGCTTCTCCGACAAAGTATCACATGAGTTTTGAGGGGGTTAGTAGATGGGTATGAGGTCAGGATTCACGAGTGGCAGTGATGTGACCATGAGCATTTTGTTTATCGGTTGAAATTTTAAATCTTAGGCAGCCGGCTGCGGAAAGATAAATAATTGATTATTTAAAAAGTTTGTTTTAATCGAACGCGTGCCAACCGAGCAGTAGCGCTATGGGCTGGACTTATTGATATATTTTTACTGTTTGTACAATTTAGATAACGCGAGCAAATTTCAAAAATAGTAAATAAATGACGCTTTACTCTTCATAAAATCGATAGATTGATGAATTAATACTAAAACTGAAAGTTGGAATAAATTTTTACGATCATTTACGACGAAAATTATCGCGAAAAAAACCGGACTGTACGTCCCAAGAAGCACTGCACTTATGAAGGCATTATTCAATTATTATGACAAATCACCCCATGCACACAAACAGCGACACAAAAGAGACGAAAATTATCACGAAAAAATAGGACTGCGCGTCCCCAGAAGCACTGCACTTATGAAGGCATTATTCAATTAGGGGGAGAGGGGGTAATATGCACCCCCGGGGCAAAATGCACCCCCTGCTTTTCTCGGTATTTGGAAGAATTTTCCGGGGAAAAATCATAGAAATTGGAAGCTTAACATTGCTAAACCATGCTGGAAAAATTTGAGCATCGCAGTATAAAAACAGCTCAAGTTATTTACAAAACTTTAAAATGTTGTTTTTTTCATCTAATTTTCTTTGCACTTTCATTATGATTTTTGGACAATATAAAAAGCATTTATTGATAATGTATGTGTTGAGGTAAATAGTTTTTGCCATAATCTTCATTATTCTGTAGATAGATGAGTCCAAAAACATCAAAAAATGCATTTTTTATTAAATTTTTTGCAAAAAGCGTGGTCGGGGCATAATGCACCGCTGTGAAGCTCCTTAGTAGAAACAGCGGTGTCATCTAGTGGTGACTAGTGAAAACTGATTTTACCCGGTGCATTTTGCCCCATGTTGTGGTGCATTTTGCCCCGTTGTTGTAGTGCATTTTGCCCCAATGTTGCGGTGCATATTGCCCCGCATGGTCGTTTGAAATGAATCAAAAATGTTTTTAGAAATTTGATATTTTTGAACAATTTTGAGGTTTTTAAAGACTTTTTTCACTTGGATGACGAAGAATAATAGTTGTTTCAGAACATCGAACAAAATTCTTCCACAGTAATGCTGTAATGGTTGAGAAATCACAGTTTTCCCTTAGGGGGTGCATATTACCCCCTCTCCCCCTATTATGACCAATCACCCCATGCACACAAACAGCGACACAAAAGAGACGAACATTATTACGAAAAAATAGGACTGCGCGTCTCCAGAAGCACTGCACTTATCAACGACACAAAAGAGACGAAAATTATCGCGAAAAAACAGGACTGCGCGTCCCCAGAAGCACTGCACTTATGAAGGCATTATTCAATTATTATGACCAATCACCCCATGCACACAAATAACGACACAAAAGAGACGAAAATTATCGCGAAAAAACAGGACTGCGCGTCCCCAGAAGCACTGCACTTATGAAGGCATTATTCAATTATTATGACCAATCACCCCATGCACACAAATAACGACACAAAAGAGACGAAAATTATCGCGAAAAAACAGGACTGCGCATCCCCAGTAGCACTGCACTTATGAAGGCATTATTCAATTATAATGACCAATCACCCCATGCACACAAATAACGACACAAAAGAGACGACAATTATCGCGAAAAAACAGGACTGCGCGTCCCCAGAAGCACTGCACTTATGAAGGCATTATTCAATTATAATTACCAATCACCCCATGCACACAAATAACGACACAAAAGAGACGAAAATTATCGCGAAAAAACAGGACTGCGCGTCCCCAGAAGCACTGCACTTATCATTAAAACCAATTTAATAATATATAAAAAAAAAAACAGAAATT
>NW_026292861.1:0-24933 GCF_016801865.2 Culex pipiens pallens | reverse complement strand
CACGACCCCTAAGGGCAGAGAAAATTTCCCTACTACTAGGGAAGGTTTAGGATTAGAAGTGATCATGAGAAAAGATGACAACATACGTGGATGAAAAGGATTTTTACGATTTCAACTAGTTTTTTTTTTAATTTTCTTAGTAAAAAAAACCAAAAATTATAAAAATTCTCTCTACTAAACTGCTACTGAAATACTAAAATACTAAAATACTAAAATACTAAAATACTAAAATACTAAAATAATAAAATACTAAAATACTAAAATACTAAAATACTAAAATACTAAAATACTAAAATACTAAAATACTAAAATACTTAAATACTAAAATACTAAAATACTAAAATACTAAAATACTAAAATACTAAAATACTAAAATACTAAAATACTAAAATACTAAAATACTAAAATACTAAAATACTAAAATACTAAAATACTAAAATACTAAAATACTAAAATACTAAAATACTAAAATACTAAAATACTAAAATACTAAAATACTAAAATACTAAAATACTAAAATACTAAAATACTAAATACTAAAATACTAAAATACTAAAATACTAAAATACTAAAATACTAAAATACTAAAATACTAAAATACTAAAATACTAAAATACTAAAATACTAAAATACTAAAATACTAAAATACTAAAATACTAAAATACTAAAATATTAAAATACTAAAATACTTAAATACTAAAATACTAAAATACTAAAATACTAAAATACTAAAATACTAAAATACTAAAATACTAAAATACTAAAATACTAAAATACTAAAATACTAAAATACTAAAATACTAAAAAACTAAAATACTAAAATACTAAAATACGAAAATACTAATAATTTTTTTTTAAATATTAAAATTTTAAAGTTCTAAAATACTAAATACAGTCCAGACTCGATTATCCGACGGCCTTGGCAAAATTTCGGATGAACAAAACTTCGGATAATCGAATCACAAAAATATTTGTTCTTTGTTTTATTTTTGATTATTGAGCTTTAGTATGACTTTTAAACTACTCTAAAGTGATTTAGAATTTTTAAATTCGAAATATTCAAAAAATGCATTTTTTAATTTTGCAAGCAATCAGCCATTCAAATTTGGCTAAAATTGGGTCACAAAACTCGAATTTGATGTCAAATAAATAAAAAAATATGCAAAGATTTTTTTTTCGTGATTCGATTATCCAAAGTCCTATTCAAACCTTCGGATAATCGAAACTTCGGATAATCGAGGCTTCGGATAATCGAGGCTTCGGATAATTCTGGACTGTAATGATCTAATATAAAAAACCCTTCTATGTCATTGAGATTTGAGCTGCCAGTTTCGTTTAGTGAATTAGCAATCACGGTCTGTTATTTTAATTATTCCGTATTGGGACCATCCACAAACCACGTGGACACTTTTTTGGAAATCTGAACCCCCCCCCCCCCCATCGTGGACAATTTCCATACTAATCAAATCTTTTTTGTATGGAGCGTGGAAAATCGCCAATCCCCCCCCCCCTAAATTGTCCACGTTGTTTATGGATGGTCCCATTGGTAAATTTAGCTCAAAAGTTTGCTGAAACAAGCTAAACAATAGCTGTTCCACCAATTTGAAATTCCATTCCTTGCTTTTTTTCAGAAGGTGCAATCGTTGACGCTCTGGTAGCGATAATTAAATAATTATTGTTTTCATATCTTGACACGCAATACAGTGATGTTCTGTCTTTCTAAATAGGTCAACAAAGGCAACTTGGCCACATTTTCTCGTGTCCAGATTTGGTGACGTTCCGCGGCAGCTTATGATAAATTATTCTCGATTCCACTCTCGGAATGAAGCTGCGTGGAATCGTTATTTGGATCCGTTTTACTCAACTGGGGATGTTTATTTTTATTCCTAGTTGTGCAGAATACTTCTTTGGAATACCGCGTACTAGAAGGTATCCTGTGTGCATCGTTATTAGGGCTGATGATTGTAATTTATATTCAAATTTTTCACGCCATGAGCTAACAAACTTCCCTATACCTAACCATGTCGGTTCTTTATTCTCCTGTGATATCGGCACTCGAGAAAAGCGGTAAGGTTTAAGAATTCAAAGGCATTCTGTGGTAAACAACGGTGTGGTGACAACATGATACCTGTTTACTAAAGGATTTACATAAGACCGTCTGTCGTGGCAGCTTGTGGCATTACTAAAATATTTGCTATGCTATGAGTTGTGCCGTGTGGGTGCATAAGTTTTGCGAAATGCGATTGTAAAAATATTTCTTTTCCGTAATCAAGAAACCATCAACGGAACCGTAACAGTTTAAACTGGGAAAAGTTTGCGTTTTTATTAAATGAGCTTTCCGTATTATGGTTAAAAGACAAACAGACTAAAATACTTTTTGTTGGTGTGGCAAATACTTTCTACATGTGGTTAAAATTATAATTCTGCTGTTGGTGAAAAGTGAAAATAAACAAATTTTATAAAAATAAATCATTTCCCCACCACCTGATAAGTGAGCATCCAATCACTCGGTTCAATATACCCTGTCAGTTGCACTTGTTAATCTTTACGCTGGGTTTTCCCAACAATGAAAATCCATTAGCAAAAGTGCGTGGGAATGCACGGCATATTCCCAGAACGGCGTCCCGGTTTTTATTCATTGGTCCAAAAGGGCAACTGAAGCAACCATTAGCAAAAGGTTCGTCAATGCTTGCAGAGAATCTAGATATCTGGGTGTACGTTCGAACAGACAATCGGAGCCGACTGAACAGAGATACAAGCGAATGAGAACTTGCACGGCTGAGTCGGGTCAAGGACGTGACCTGCAGTGCTAGTAAGGTCAGAACTGGAAGTGCAATCGACCAGTGCAATGCATTAGAGATTGCCTACTAAAAGCCTATGGAAAGCCTTGATTTCCACTGGCATTTTAGAAAATGAAAATCACGCCCTTTTCTCGTGCAGGGGGAAGGATAAAAAATATATAATATGAATGTTTATGGTGTTCCACGGGTTCAATAAAAAAAGGGATTGGAAAATGTGAAATCTTCCGAGGAGGAAATTCAAAACGTCCGTGGCAGAATGGCTGCCAGCGTCGTCCTCGTCGTCGTCGCCGGTCGATGATGGTAGATCACAAGTGGGTTGGGTATCCGATAAAGAAGCTTTGAGAGGGCGGTAAATTTCCCAACCCTTGTTCGAGAGGTTCAGTTGTTCAGTTTCTCGTTCGAATTCGACGAGTTTTCGAGTGGTTTTCCGCGAGTATTTCAGAGCCCAGCAATTGTAGGCTCTGCCGTCACAACGAGGGGCTGGAACTCCGCTATTAGTCGAGATTATTAAATTGTCAGGCCAACAACGGGTACTCGTTCAAATTGCAGAGGCGTCGAAATGCGAGCAAGCTGAGCCGGAAGTGGTGAAAATAGGGTGGTTAATACTTATTTGGTATGATTATTTCAACTGATATTTCTTTAATATTTTGTTTATGACGGATTTATTTCAATTGTTTTCTGAATTATTGATTTCAGTAACGATTGGGCATCTTGTTTTCTTGATGTAAAGAACTCAACTCAAAAATTATGTTTGATTGATAAGCGTTTCACCCTAAGCTATTTAGATTAGATAATTGAAGAGATTATTCGTCATCTATCGTCTATCAATATTGGGTTTTAAAGACACGCTGACATCCAATAATGAGACTGGGAATTTATGAAATGGAAAGTTTATATGAACACACATTGCATTTAGGACATTTTTTCTAGAATTTTGGTTATATATGTTTTGTTTTTAAATTTCGGCCAGCGTACAGCACAATGTTACAGGAAGTATTCTTCTTGAGATGGTTTGAAAATTCATAGCAACCCAAATTCTATCTTCAAGCGAAAAAATATACATACAAAAACATTACCCAAGAAATCACATCACAACAACAGTCAGGAAAATTTGGCGCAATAAAGCCATCCTGAAGGCATTGTCATTTCCCTTCCCAAGTTTACCATTCGTATATTATCATTGCGAAATGTTTTCTCATTTCCTAAACAACTTAGTCAACGAGAAAAGTCATTTGGTTGATCCATTCAGAAGATGAGAGTGAAAAAAATAACTTCCCTCCTTAACACCGTACATATCTGCAAAAGTGAACTGCTCTGAAATCAAATTATCATCGATGTCCCTGGCAAAAAAAAAAAATAACGCCGGTTCAGCGACTGCTGCAAGGACTGCCTTCAAGATTGTCGTGAGGTTATGTTTTTCTTCTTTCTTTCCGAGAATGAGTGACATAGTGATAGGAAACCTGTTATTATTTCCACCAGCCTCACATTCGACCTTGCTTGCTGCACTCTGCGAGCAGGAAACTGCCGCTTTTTTTGACGCTGTACTGGCCAACTTTTTTTTTGTTGGTTCTTCCTGAAAACACAGACTCATTTTTTTTTTGTTTTTCCAGTCTACTTCCTGCGTTGATAGGAAAAGTTTTCTCGAGTCGAAAAAGTTTTCCTGCTGACTTGTGAAAATAATCGCTAATTTTATGTGCAGGTAAACTTCTTCAACTGTCGCAGATCGCGTATGAGTTTTATTAGCAAGTTCGCTCATCTGAAATACTGTTATTATTGCAATGATATCGCTCCACAGGGATGGAGTTTTTGTGTGTTGTGATGTGACCAAGTAGCAGTAAAAAAAAAATAAAGTCGATTCTCCACTTGTCAATACCGAAAGGACCATTAAGAACGAAAAGTATCAGATTTCGGAACGATGAACAATGAAGATTCGATGGATAGTATTTTTGTCTGGCAC
This sequence comes from Culex pipiens pallens, assembly GCF_016801865.2. Lineage (NCBI taxonomy): Eukaryota > Metazoa > Arthropoda > Insecta > Diptera > Culicidae > Culex > Culex pipiens. The sequence continues at coordinate 20,175 of NW_026292861.1, read as the reverse complement.
AGAATCCAGCAAACAGAAACAAACGTAACAATTGTAACTGACACATTCCGCCGTGACGTTGCAACGCTTTGACTTTTCTTTTTTCAGTATTTCGGCTGTAACTCAAAAAATACATTGAAAAGGTACATATGTTATTACAGATTCGGAAAGTACATTAAATTTCCTATAAGAAACAATGTTGAAACATTATTTTAAGCGAATATTCTATTTTTGAGAGGGGAATATGTAGCGTGACGTTGCAACGCGTGACTTTTTCTCAATCCTGACCCAATTCATGTTTCGCCATTAACTCTGCTCTGTTAAATGGCAAATTTGGAGTTCTTCTTCCATTTTTAGTGTAAAATTGGCCAACAAATCGAATGCAATCATTAGTTTTTCAAAAAAATCAATCCTCGATTTTTAAAGACCATTTACATTTCGTGACGTTGCAACGCACTGTTTTTGAAAACAGGGTTTTTCGTTGCATTGCAACGTCACGAAATTTTAGTTTCAAAATAAATCAGGGCTGCGGAGTCGGGTCATATCTCAAGCGACTCCGACTCCGACTCCGACTCCAGCTTTCTAAGTTTAGCCGACTCCGACTCCGACTCCAACTCCGGCATACAAAGTTTAGCCGACTCCGACTCCGACTCCGACTCCAGCTTTCAACAAATTGTTGGCTCCGACTCCGACTCCGACTCCACATATTTTTTAATATTTAAAAAAAATCGTTAATTATTATTTTGAAAACATTGATAAATAGAATTATTTGAATACTCTCAAAGTATCAAGTTTTTCTCCAAATAAGTTCGAATCACAAAACGGAAAAAAATTGTAGGTTACAAGTTGTATACGTTATTAAACCAGATACAGTTTAGACTCGGCCTCGGAAAAATTTCACTTCTGATATTCTTATTCGGTCTTAATTTTAATTGTCGGGTTCAATTCCAAAATGGCGGTGATAACATATTGAAAAAATGCATTTTGATATTTAATAGGCAATTTACTATTAAAATTTTACTAAAATGGGGTCGTAGAACTCGAATGGAAGAACGAACATACATATTTTTTTTAGAACGTGATTCGATTATCCGAAGCCCATACAAATCGAACTTAGGATAATCGAGGCTTATAATAATCGAGTCTGGACAGTATCAAAAATATTTCCAGTTTTGAAGGCATTTTTAGATGAACAATTTTGAAAGTAAATTTGGACTCATTAACATAACCACAAATTTACACTTATTTTATTAAAAGCTAAAAAAATTAAATATTTATATGTCATTTTTTTGTAATGAATCATTGAAAGTAACCTAGCCTTAATGATCGATTTAAATATCATATATATTTAATTTGCTCACTTTTAGGCTGACATTTATAAGAAGCACAGTGACAATCAAAGTCACCTTGGTTTTTTAAATAACAATTTTAAACGAAACTATTTTTAAAGCTCCATTGATTTTTATTTAAGACGTACATGGACATCACGCCATAGCTGGAGAAGAATATTATCGCAAATCAATTTACCTAAAAAAATATTTGTGGAAAGGACGCTTAAGGGCTTCTTTTCAAATATCCGTGACCTAGAAAATATTGAACCCAGAGATTTTTGATTTATTTTAATTTTAAAATTTTCTATGTATAAGGAGGCGCGCGATACTTCTTGAATCTTCACCTTTGGTCAAATTTGAATTGAAAGGGTTCAGGCAAAAGGATGCAGTCAAGACTCAATTGAATATTTCTGAGTACAAAACTAATATTGTCTATTATTTTTTAATTAATTTAATTTTTTATGATACTACAAATTTGGGTTAGAGAGGATTAACAGGGTATCATATAGTGATCAAAGTGAAATAACACAATAAGAGCATTCCAACCACAATAAAAATGCTCAAAAAAACATAATGGCATCTAATAAATCTCCTGAATAAAAAACTTAAAAATATAAGAAGTTCTGTGAAACCTGCATTATAACAAATACTGAACAGGTAAAAAAATTTGTTGAATTTTAGATAACTCCGACTCCGACTCCGACTCCGGGTTATCAGAAATTTCCGGCTCCGACTCCGACTCCGACTCCAGCTCATAAAATTTAGCCGACTCCGGCTCCGACTCCGACTCCAGCTGTTCGAGTTTTGATGACTCCGACTCCGACTCCGACTCCAGGTCCCCAAAAAGACCCGACTCCACCGACTCCGGCTCCGACTCCGACTCCGACTCCACAGCCCTGAAATAAATCATAGTTTTTGTTAGTTTGAGCAACTGTAGGTTATGATTTTATTATAAGACATTAATAGACAGTACAAGGACATGTGAATTGATTGGCCCGCCCATGTTAGACCCCCCCCCCCTTCCCCTATACCGCTTTCACAGTAGCAGTACGATATACGAAGTTTTCCAAGCATTTTCAAAGTAAAAAAAATATTTGTATTATTCCATTATCACAAAGGACAACAAGTTTTATAAAATACCTACTTTTTTTCGAGTTGCTACAAACCTAAGTGACAGAATTTGTGAATGACCCATGTACAATTTTTCTGTAAATAGGCTCGGAAACATTATATAAAACATACATAATATTTATTATCCTTTGATCTCCAACAATCAACTACGCATACACCTTTTTTGCCATGTGACCAATATGATTTAAAATTTCGTGACGTTGCAACGCAAACTTAAACCGGTTGTAACTTTGGATCTAGACAACCAATTTAGTCGCTCTAGGTTGCATTTGAAAGCTCTTTCCAAGTACATAGATCATCCGAAATATCAAAATGATTGAATGTTTGGTTTTCTGTTGACATAAACAACTGTCCCTTTTTCGTGACGTTGCAACGCAATAAAATGGTAAACTTACACTAGTTTGAAAAAATACTTAACTTAAGATAAACTGTAAATCCATGACATTTCCGTTTAGTACATCTAAAATCCTACAAAATGCAATCAAATGAATAATTTTTGGATTTTATTTCGATGAAAACCAGGAGTTTAGAAAAATGTTTTAAAACGCTGATTTTATCACGAATTGTTGCATAACCCTCTACTGCCCAAATTTTTTTTTCGATTTTTTTTATTTTTCCCGTGTTCAGAAGGTCATTTTGAGCAACTTTTGTTCTACGAAAAACTTTACTTCTCTTGTTTTATGTTTTCTTGTTTCATTTTTAGTATTTTAATTTGCATTTATCTTGTTTAGTTTATGTTTGTTTTTGGTAGTATTTGGCCTATTCTACCACCTAATATAATTACATTTTGCCTATCTAATTTTTTCATGTTTTTACAGTAACTTTTTCAATTTTTTGCATGTTTTTCACATTTTCTGCTATAAAATGGAACCATTATCATTTAAATTGTAAATAAATGCGTAGAGGCATAGTCTGGGGCACTAGAAAAATTACTGCATACTTTTTTTACTTAAAATATGGGAAATGTTAGTGAAAAACACAGCCAAAGTTGACCCCCAAAAAAATTACATTTTTAAAAACATTGGCAAAGTCACATAAAACAAGTCAAACTTCCAACCCTAAAATTTTCCAAAAATTTAAAAGTTCTTCTTTCCAATGCTTTTTGAAGATCAAAAATTGGTTGAAAAATGGATTTTTGGCGATTTTTTAAATCGAAGCCCGTCTAGAGGCGGGGTTGGGTTGTAGAGGGATAACTTAACCAACTTGTACATAATGATATTTAAAAGTTCAATAAATGAAAACGTTGATTTTTGAAGCTTCATGTAGTCTAGAATCGAGGAAAAATATCCAAATAGCTCATACACGCTTTTCAAAATTTCATCCTAAGGTGTACATTGCCGGAGAATAAATGGTTTTATGTAAAACAAGTCTTACCCGACAAACTTCGTTCTGCCTTTTTTTTTTTTCGTTTGTTGACGTTTTAACTTTTTTGCTTATTCAGCCTCCTTTAATCAAAATTTATTTTTACGTAACTTTTCCCATACAATCTGCAGATTTTCCGGAATCGGTTCCAGAGTGGCCAAAGTTGTAACTTTTTAGTGTAAGAACCTTCCTTGGACTTATAGGAACCCAACGCAACAAAAAGCACCTCTATCCTTCGTTCCGTGTTGAATTGATTCGCGTTCGAACAAAACTGTCGAAATTTTATATATATATATATAGATAGATTGGACGCCCGATTTAATGGCTCGCTCAAAATTCCGAAACAAACGTATTTTCCTCGAAAAACTACAAAATTAGTTTTATAAATTCTTTCATGCTCCGTTACTCAACCGTAAAATTTGTTGGGACTCGTGATGGTTACAAGCAAACCCCTTATGTTTATATATCATTTTTTTTTGTAATTTTCTACAACTTTGTAGAACATTGTTACGATCTAAAAAATGTTCTGCAGAGTTACAAAAACACGAAATTTTAAAATGAAACAATGTTATTCTAAATGTTGGGTTATTACAGATTCGAGAAGTACATTAAGTTTTCCTTAAATGCCACGTCCCAAAAAAAAAGTTGAAAAATTTGATGCATTAGAGAACGACCCAAATTTGACTAGAAAAGTAGCATTACATCCGAAAAGAGGAAAATTTAATCATTTTGTGGTGAAATTACACATTTTTTATGACGTAAAATATCTACTAATTCCTAGATGTATTACCATAATTTTTCTTTACTTTGTAAGTCCGAAACCCAACACAGAAAATTTGGATTTCTACAGAACTTTGAAGAATAAGGCAAAAACTGTAAGACTGAATTACCAATAATTAATGTTTTGTACATAAACATAAATTTTTAAGGTGTAATATTACCTTTTTAATAAGTAATATTACCGTTATTTAGACTGAAACAGTGAAAAATCACTTCAATATGGTTGAATAATATTTATTTTAGAGGTAAAATTATCCACTTTTTCTGACATAAAAGATGCACCATATTTTTTCTACTGTGTAGCTCAAGCTGGATTTAATATAATGCCCAAGCTTTTGAATTATTATTGTGCAGCGTTATTTCTGTGATTTTTTCCCGGAAAATTCTATCCAATAGTGAGAAAAGCTTTTAGCCCCAGGGTGCCCACTATTCTCTCTCTCTCCGCCAGTAAAATTATATATGCAATGAAAATTTGATTTAATCCATTTAAATAACATTGATTTCGAAGATTTATTAGCGTATGAATATCAGAATCAGTTCTGATTATAGTTATAGACCATAGATAGTTATGATATCTAATGATAAATTATTGTTGTATCCCAGAAGTTTTAAAATCCCGTAAATCGTCCCATCCAGTTCATAGCAAACAAATGGAGCAGCATGGTGGTTTAGCCACGATGAAATTCAATAATCCTAGATTTTGTTCTATTATGTGAAAGATGAGTGACTTTGTGAAAGTAGCAAGCCATATTGCTTTTAGGATACAGAAAGGAAGATAATCTCTACGGTAGAGTGATAAAGTTCACCTTAGCTGCCACAATCATTTCTATGTAAATGCATTCATGTTACCATGTTTTGTGTTGTTCTTTATATTTTTTTTTCTCTCACGAAACACGAAATATACGACGTCAATATGAGGCAATTACAACCGGTTAGCCATCCGGCATCCGGAATACATGTTCCCACCTTTGGTCATCCCGTGTTGAACTGTCTGGAGGACGGCATTTTTTGGCTACTAAATATCTGCTACCGGTTTTTCGCCGCAGAGTTCCGTCGTCACTCAGCCCGAAGTGGAGCACTCATTTTCCAAAAGCTGCGCAGAAGCAAAACCGCGGGGATTGAATTCCACTCACAATCAAAGGCGGCGTTGGACCACCACGGGCCAGCATCTTTTGGAATAGTAAACAGTGAGCACTCGGCTCGGCAGGTTCGCTCCTTCTTCCGCTAATCATAGCATGCTTTGCCGGCAGAGTTGGGGCCGTCGTCGCGGTCGTAACACTGTTGAGTGAACGAACAGTGGAAAAGTCAGACCTACTAGATGGGTTCACTGTCAGTCGATTATGGTGTGTATTCGAGAGAGCACATCTTTCTACACCAAGTGCGCACTGTTTGGATTGGGATTGGAATACACTTCGTACCATGAGTCCAAATCAAAGTGCCAGGCGGGTGTGTGACTGGGTTGAGTGCTTTTGCTTCTTGCTGTCAGGAATAACAGAAAGGCGAGATTAAAGCCAATGGGGGGAAAAAAAGCTAAAGTGCGATCATTCTAATGCGTTTTAAAGCCGTTGGAAAAACTAGAGCAAAGCTGTGATTTTCCCACGCTTCCTGGAATGGTCTTCCTGTAAGTCAGTCACGGTTGCAATCACGGTTTGCACGTTTTAAATGATAGCAATTTAAACGCAATGGCGAAACAATTTATAAAGTGAAAGTGATGAAGATGAACCACGGTTGTTGTACAGTAGAAATTATGTAGGCAATATAGCACATACATAATCAGAAGGGAGAAGAAAAAAGAAAATACTTGGAAATGAAAAATGAGGGACAGTGATGATAACGAAGAAAAATTGTATTTTCAAGAATCCTGGGGTGTTCGTTGTTCCGGAAAAGTCTACTCTGGCGAAAATCACGGTCTGGCAAAGTAGGTTGTGATAAGCACACAATTTAATGCAAAATAAAATGATTGCCAGCGGTGGATGATGTTCCTTGTAGTACAACACACCCGCACATTTCTGGATATTACAAAAATAGCACTTGTCTGCCACGCAGCCCATCAGTTATAGACAGCACATGCATTTTTGATGTAGCAAATGGCATGAAAAAGGTGGACCAGCATAGTTTAGTCGCACCTTTAAACAAGTCGTTAGTGATGTAACGCGCAAAACATTGGAGAGAAAAAAACACTGGCAAAGGTGGAAAACCGTTGATCCTATCCAGAGTCCGTAGCAAACTAAAAAAAAAAAGAAGAAAGGAAACATCTATGGAAAACGAGGCGAACAAACCCAGTGAAATGTGAATTGATTTCAAAATAGCGCAATGAGGAAAAGCGCAATTTTAGGAGTACTTTGCGAAGCAATCATTCTGTGGTACACCAGCAAAATTGGCTTCTAGTCCAAGTTCATCACGTCCGATCCAGTATACGGTCTACCGCCAAAGTACATGGCGCTGCAATTACAATTTCGAAATTCTCTTGGATCAAGCGTACAGGGTGAGTATGTGTGTTTGTATGTGTGGTTCGTGTAAATAAAATATAAATAATCGCATTTTTACGACCCGTCGTCGCGTTTCTTCACGAAACAGAGCCGGACAGTGAAACTATATGAATATGTCTCGGGCTGGTCCTGGAAATGCTTCTTTGGATCAACGCGAAGAAAGAGTGATGAAATGGCAGTTAATTTTCTTGGAAGAAAGTTATTCGCATTTTACGGTTCAACGGAACGAATTCAATAGTTGTTCGTCATAGCTTGTACGTGGGCAACGACGACTCGTTAGATTTATAACATATCGGCCATGAAATGTCGGCTCTGAAGAATTAAAATATTTTGAGCATATCTGCAAATAATATATATCAAAAGTGATTTAACCATAAACAAACGATCGATTTCGCGACAAGTATTGACTATCAAACACTGACAAAAATTAATCTATGTTATAATTTATTATAAATATTTTGTTCATTTGATTTTTAACATTTGGGTAACGCCAACTCACAAGAAATCGGAAAAAGTTGGCCCGGCCCTTCATCGATTTGCGTGAAACTTTATCCTACGTTGTATTTTTCAGGGCTGCGGAGTCGGGTCATATTTCAAGCGACTCCGACTCCGACTCCGACTCCGGCTTTCTGAGTTTAGCCGACTCCGACTCCGACTCCGGCTCCGGCTTTCAGCTTCAACCGACTCCGACTCCGACTCCAACTCCGGCCTACCAACTCTAGCCGACTCCGACTCCGACTCCGACTCCAGCTTTCAACAAATTGTTGGCTCCGACTCCGACTCCGACTCCACACATTTTAATTTTTTTTCAAAACAAGTGACTTATAATTATGAAATAAACGATGAATAGGATAATTTAATTACTCTCTAAGTGTCAATTTTTTCTCAAGGAAAATAAGTTCAAATCACTAAACGGGAAAAAAGTTTCTAGGTTACAAGTTTTAAACGTTATTAAAACAGAAATTAAAAAAAATCAGTTTTGAAGGCATTTTTAAAAGTTTTCTTTGGAAGAATTATGTAAGTAAATAAGGATTTATTTACATAACCTTAAATTTATATTTAATTTATTAAAAACGAATAAATTTAAATATTTAATTGTTATTTTTTTTAAATAAATCATTAAAAGAATCCTAGCCTAAATAATCGATTTACATATAAATTCAATTTGCTCAGAAGCACAGTGACTCTCAAAGCCACCTTGGATTTTTAAATATAATTTCAAACGATTTTTTTAAAGCTCCATAAAGCCGGTTCCGGTGGTTCAGTGGTTAGCGTGGTAGCCTCTCACCCCAGTAAAGCCTGGGTTCAATCCCAGACGGACCCGGTGGCATTTTTTGAGACGAGATTTGCCTGACCACACCTTCCATCGGTTGGGGAAGTAAAACGTCGGTCCATTTGCGTAAAAAGAGGTTTTGGGTGACTCACCATACAAAACCTTCGGACGCCTAGAAATGAGCAGAAACTTGCAACAGAGCCCACAAAAGACCCGGGGGTCGTTAAAGTGGATTGCTTTGCTTTTGATTTTGATTAAATACGTACATGGACATCACGCCATCACGCCATGGCTGAAGGAGATTATTATTGCAAATCAATGTACCTGAAAAATTTCTTCTTGGAAAGGACGTTAAGTGGTTCTTTTCAAATATCCTTGACTTAAAAAATATTTTACCAAGGATTTTTCATTTATTTAAATATTTTTGGATTTAAATATATTTTAAAGGAGGCGCGCGACACTTCTTGAATCTTCACCTCAAACGAAGCGTTATGAATGATCGTGCGCCTCCGGTAAAATATTTTCTAGGTCATATTTGCGTGGGTAATATACATTATGAAAAAAATCTTACCGGTTGAATAATGATTGGAAAATAAATTAAAATCCTATCATTTTCATTATACTTTTTCTATTATGTCCTTTGGAACAGAAATCTTGACATTCGTTCAACGATAATTTGCAATGATATCAAAATATTTTGCTCAGGGATCGACACTTTCAGATTTTAGTAGAGCAATAGTAAACATCTGAGTGCTGAATAGAGAGAATGCGTAACGTGATTTTCGAATGATCCCACTTTGTTTACATCTACAAAGTAGGAGTCTGTTCAAGCACAAGCATGACTTTTTTTTCTGGTAAATGGGCTGTTTTATAATAAGTAGTACAATGTGTTTTATTTTGCATAGTTTTTGGAATTTTTTGCTGGAAAATTGTCGCGTTTCGGTCGGTTAGAAGAGATTTTTCTTTTTTACGGGTGACGAAGAACTGCGGCGAGAGTGTCATTCTGCGAAGTCGCAGATAAATTCCCTAGCTGATTTTGGAATCCTGCAGCTCTTGCTGCTAATTCTAGCGAAGCTGATCTAACAAACAGAGAAGATTTTAACTAAACCAGGTTTTCGAACGGAATCAAACAATGAAGACAGCTTCAAGATGGATACAACCGCATCGTCTCCATAAACAACTTCAGTTCATAATTATAAAAATGACGATCTCGCTTTCAACTTTCTTAAGATTTCTTGACTTCAACTCTAGGTCCTCAAAAACCACAAATTTTTCATTCTAGCAAAAAGAAAAACAATTTTTAATGATCGATAACAATACTTTCTACTTTTGGCGAACAGTAAATTGGTTCCACTTTGACAGTTCAAAATTGAGGCCGTTTTGCGAATCAATATTCAGCACCCAGGTAAACATTAAAATAATCGATACATATATATCGTGTTCAATGCTAATTTCAAAATAAGTTGCACCTTTTTTATATTTTTGGTCAGTTTCAAATATTTTAAACGTGACACTTTGATTTTTTTGTACTTAGTTATAAACAAAATGCGCATGTTTAGTTCCAAGTAGTATATTGTTATAATCGTTGATTATTTGATGAAAGAGCTATACTCTAAGCGAGTTTTTTTTTTCAGATTTCCAAAAACAGTGATTATTACTTTTAATGTTTTTATGTACCTCGTAACTTTTTTTTCCTGAAAAATGATTTACTTAAAACCTCCAAAACATTCGCTATCGGGGTAAAAATAACTATGTGTGTACTTTTTTTCAGAATGAACTGGATTAAATTTGGTCAAATTTATATTGAAAAGGTACATAAATATAGGCAAAAGGATGCAGTCAAGAATCAATTGAATATTTCTGACTACAAAACCAATATTGTCTATTATTTTTTAAGTTATGATACTACATACTTGGGTTAGAGAGGATTAAAAGGTTATGCTTTAGTGATAATAGCGAAATAAAACAATTAGAGCATTCCAATCACAATAAAAATGCTTCAAAAACATAATGGCATCTGATAAATCTCTTTTACAAAAAATGAAAAAAGTGACAACGCAGTGCATGCGACTTAAAAACAATTAAAAATATAAGAAGTTTTGTGAATTAACCTGCATTGTAATAAATTATGAACAATAATAAAAATAATATTTTTTGTTGAATTTTAGATAACTCCGACTCCGACTCCGACTCCAGGTTATCTAAAATTGTCGGCTCCGACTCCGACTCCGACTCCAGCTCATAAAATTTAGCCGACTCCGACTCCGACTCCGACTCCAGCTGTTCAAGTTTTGACGACTCCGACTCCGACTCCGACTCCGGGTCCCCAAAAAGACCCGACTCCACCGACTCCGGCTCCGACTCCGACTCCGACTCCACAGCCCTGGTATTTTTTGCCTCTGATCACGAATCCGTGCTCCATTTTTCGATATTTCGTTACGTAGGAGCGGTACGACCCCTTCAATTTTTGAACATTCGAAAAAATACGTGTTTTCAATAATTTGCAGCCTGAAATGGTGATGGTTTGGAAATTTGGTGTCAAAAGGACTTTTCTGTAAAATTGGACACCCGATTTGATGATGTACTCAGAATTCCAAATGAACGTTTTTTTTTCATAGGAAAAAAAAATACAGACATAGTTTCAAAATTTCTGCCATTTTGTATTAAGACTGCAAAAATTAATTAACTGTTCCGGAAAACTGCGTCTTGCCAAAAACAGACAAAAGTTGTCGCACCATTCTCAATTTGTAAAAAAACGCACATTCAAAAAGATTGGTGATTCAATTTTGTTTTGCGATATTTTCAACATTATTGAACATTTCAATTTAAAATGTTATTGAAAACACGCAACTTTTTTGCAATATACCGTTGTCTTGTAAAAGTGTGATATACACACTTGAACTTATGTTTATTCAAATATATTTTATCTCGTCATAAGGTTCCTTGGAAGAGCCATTATAATGTGCCAATGTTGGTTTTCTTTCAATCGAGCCTTAATGGCATTTTAAAAGTTTCTCTACGTTCTGACTGCCTAGGGCAACAAGTAATAACTCTTTGAATTATTTCTTGAGGTTTTGTTTGATCTTGAAAACGCTTGGGGCTGATTTATGAAAGCACCATTACTGCTCGAGACAGAGAACGATTCGATTGCTTGCAACGTACAATTACCAGCTGTAGCTCTGGCAAAAAAAAACAATAAAAAAATTATGATTGAGATAAGAAATTTGCTGAGAAAAAAAGTAGTGAACGAGACTTATTTGCCATACTTTTAAGCTTTTCATTAGACCTCAATTGCTGAAAATTGGATCCATTCAACTCCCATTATCAAAGCTTAAAAGTTTCTCCCAACTTCTGACTCTGAGATTTATCACCAAGTTCGTTCCCTTTTCCCTGCAGCATTAAGGGAAAAAAGTGAAAATTTAATTAAAAGATAGTCAGACGAGATAATTTCATTTCTCAGCGTAACAGCCGGAAATTTTTTGTTCATGAAAATTTCCGTTTTATGCTCCATTGCAAAATTGTGCCTGTCAGCCTCTGGAGCGACACTTGAACCACCACCGCCGTGGCAAATCGTTTATCGCTTATACTGAAACGAGTCTTTGAAAGCTTGTTTGAAAATGGAAGCGCTGTGAAGTTTTGCTGAAAAGTTACGTGCAAAACAATTTTGATCATCAATCCGATTGAACATTTTCAAATGTGTGGCAAGGGAATGTGTATTAAACTCAAATAAAGTGTTTGAAAATCCCTCGAGATGTTGCGGTTCATCTCGTTCTTTCATGTTAGCATGGCTTACCGCAAAATGGAGTATTAACTAATCTGGCTCATGTGGTTCAGGAAACCGCTGCTGGAACCTTTTTCTTCTCCATCGATAACTCAACGAATGAACCCCAAGAGAGCCCAGATGCTTGAAAAGTGGTTTATCGGCAACAACGAGGTCAAACTGGATGAAAACATTTTTTCCTTAATCCGTAGAAAAGCTGCAGTTGGATGTGTTGGCCAGGAAGACAACATAAGAAACAACGACGGCAGGTTAGGAATGTTGAGCGCATGGGATTTAACCGAAGATTTCCAGAAAGCTTAACAAACAGCGGGGATTCCCAACTGGGTTGGAAGCTACTGTGGCGAAACCTTTTCCGAAAGCATGGGATTTAAGTCATTTCTTATTTAGTCAATCCTAATTTTAGTTTACTTTATAATCAGCTGGTTTTTTTCATGAATGATTGAATTTTGTAAAAGTAAATCTTTCCCAGTTCCTGAGGGGAACACCCTTGAAGAGTATCGGGGCCGGCATTTACAAAGCGGATTCAGTGGCAGTTTCATTCTCAACTTAATGTTAACATGTTAAGGTTAATGTTAACATTCCATAGGTCGCCTCCCTAAGGTGTCGTGATAAGGTCCAGTTTGTGATGAACACTACCTTCCCTTTACTAATAATACCAACCTTTAACCTCACTTATGCCAACGGTCGTATCGCTTGCTTAGGGCGACTCCCAGACCTTTACCTTGTACAACTACCAACTCCACGCGATGCTTACGCAGCCTTGTTGTTTAAATTCGATCAAATTTGGTCAAGTGGTCAGTTTGATCGAGTTCCACAATAGGGTTGGGAAAAAGAGCCTGCGGTTTCGCTACCTTTTTCTAAGTAAGTTTAGCATCAACACTTCCCGTGCTCCTAATCCTTATTCCTGTCCCGGTGTATGGTGGAGATGGGAGCGGCCGGCAATGGATGGCTTTCATGGTGCTGCCTGTCCTGTTCGGGTAGAATTGGTTTTAATTCCCTTTAATCAATTTCTATGCAACCTGAGCTGGACAATCATCACACATACATGACGAAATCCAGTCTGCAACCCGCTAAGATCACCATCTCCATGCGAATGCGAATGCGAATGCGAATGCGAATACACTACCTTCCCTTTACTAAGCAATCGATTCCAGAAGGGAAAAGATCACCAGTTGTGTTGGTCCGAGCCGGGATTTGAACCCCGATCTACCGCTTACTAGGCGGAAGCGTTACCACTGGGCTACGTGGCTCGGTCGAATTTTTTAAAGATCTGTTAAAACTAATTTCTTGAACTCGTTACAATGAACAGAATTATGTTTTACCTCATTTCCTGCCTGTAAATTTAGCTTTCATTTAACTTAATCATTCTGAGAAACCTTGCGCCTCCATTCAATCCCCATTCTCAAAACACATTTATGGAGGCGCTTGGTTGTGTAGTATGAATTCATAAGCATTTATACCGGAAATGTGGTATCGGTCAAAGCAATGTTTTCTGATGCCATAAAAACAGATTTGAAAAAATACTGTTTATTGTCGTTTTACTTATGTATTCCTTTCAAAAGTGGAATATTTACTTCTTGCACGAGACTCGTTATGAACACAAATTTGCATAGTACTATGCACTTATAAAAAAATACCACTCTGTTAGTTTTGATTGGATTGGAATTGATTGGAACGGCTTGTTTGCCAATATGGGGTATAATATCGAGCTCAAAAATACGGTTGTAACTGTGTTGACCACCATTTGTGGTTGGTGCGCTTTTATTTGGAACCAGAGGGGTTCTGATAATTGTAAAACGGGACTACCATGTTTGCCGCACCAACTGCAAAACGATCATGTTTGTTTTGCAATATGCAACAGAAAAATGTTTGCTGTAGTGTGGTATGCGTTGTGTATTGTGTAAACTTCTATCGTGGTTTTAATATCCTGTATTTAAGCAGTTTTCACTGGTGTAGTGTTGAATGTTTTCCTATATAATCATTCCTCAAATACAAATGTACACAACAAGATTGCAAAAGCTCCTGCTTTTGATGTGGGCTGGAAAATTCAATCAGATCGATCAGTCGAGGCGTGAAGAAATCACTGTCTAACTGAGTTCCACCTTTTCCAACACAAAGTTTTTTTTTCTCTTCTCGCCTTTATGTGTGTCTTTGACAAGGTCGAGGGGGTGCCAAGACCACCTCTATTGAAACGGTTATCGCTTTAAGTAGGGAAAAGCGTGTGATGTGGCATTCCCTGTTGCTTACGAACGAAGTTGACTTTATAGCTGTCGGCCACCATTGCTAGTACCAACCACTAGTGTCTTCCTTTTTATCTACAAGGACTTCGCCGCCCTGGGCTCCTAAGTGTATGAAAGTATGGCACGGAGCGACGGCGCCGAATACCCATATTTACACTTAGAATTTTAGAGCGCCCGCCGCGGGATTCGAACCGGCAACCTCTGGATTGTGAGTCCAGTGCGCGGTCCGATTGATCCACACGGGCGTTGCTTACTTAGTGAAGTGTAAATTGATATTGGCATGACAGACACTTGTAGATTTAATCTGGATAAGAGCTCCGACAGGAGGTTTCTAAAGCTAAATTTTAAATCAATTTAAAATTTGCATAAAACCAACCTGTGTCGTTGTTAGGATACTTTGAATCACTTATTTAACTTTTTATAATGTTTTCAAGTTGATTAGATAAATTGCCCTTTGAGATCACCATAAATTGTTATTTTTTCTACACACGATGCAAATTACCAACACAGCATCCCAACAATCAATCTTGGAGGTGTTTTTGTACCCTTTTGCCATGTAGTCAGTCGAGAATGGTTAGAGGTTAGGGACGTTCTCGACATGGCCCCGAGAGCCGAGGTAACTTATATCAATTTGTTGTTTCTGATCTTTCCTCTCATCATTAAAGGACGACGTTATCAAAAGCGGCATCACCAGGCCAGCGGAACAAAGTATTGGCTTTCGTTCTCTAAAAAACGTCCACATCAGTAGATTGATGGTCAACACCCGTTTGAAGCATCCACGCAGTTTTGCCAAACAGGGTCTACGTCGAAAAAGGGTCTTTTTTTTAACGGTCCATTCATCCTTCCTCATGGAAACGCTTTTTTTTACGTAACACATCGACGCGTCCTGACGCTTCACTGTGAATGAGCGTCGTGTTTTTGAAAATATCAATTTAAAACATCAACAATTATTTTCAAATTTGCGACAAAAAATGTTTTTAACTAGGTATGAAAAACATATTAAATGGAAAATATTCTTTTGCGTTTAAAACAATTTTACATATTATTGTAGATCACTGATTTTTGCCTTCCTCACCTCACTGAGGAAAGGCTATAAAATCACTCGAAAAATGAAATTCTTAATTTAACCTCCTAGACCCACCTTCACGTATACATATCGACTCAGAATCAAATTCTGAGCAAATGTCTATGTGTGTGGTGGGATGTTGATCAAAAAATTTGCACTGGGTTATCTCGGCACTGGTTCAACCGATTTTGTCTGTTTTGGTCTCATTCAATCCGTCTTGTGAGACCCCAAGTCGCCATTAAAAATTATAAAGTTTAGTTAAGTACCGTAAAACGGGGTGACTTTGATAGCCGGGGTGACTTTGATAGGTTTGAGATTTTTCCGCAAAATGAAGAGTACAATTAAAATACGTAAGGAATGGTTTAGAAACATACTGACCGTGGTAGAGAAGTGTTCAAAGTACCTCAAGAAGAATTTTTCATAAAATTTTAAAAAGTTTAAAAAGTTAGTTAACTATAGTGAAGAATATTTTGATGAAAGTCATTATTTTAAACTTCTCAAAGTGTCATGATTTTCTCAATTAACATGATTTTTAATCGGATAACTGAATGCATTTTCGGATTCTTTGGATAATTTTTCACTAGGAGAAGGTTTAAAAAGTTTGTAAATAATAAATAATATGTGTTTTTGAAACACAATTAAAAAATATCTTCAAATTTATAGGCAATTTCATTTGTACAAATTTCATGTAAAATGTGTAAACTTGTGATTCGTGCTTCGAATTCAGTATAAAATGCAATATAAATCAATAATTTTATAAACAAAACTAGTTTAAAAAAAATTCAGGCAAAATTCCGACTTTTTAACAATTTTTCCTAAAATTTGTATGTATTTTGTTAAAAAGCTTATAAACTTAGTTAACTAAATATAAACATTGATTTTTTTTTCTTAAAAACTTATCAGCTACTTTATTGATGGTTCATTTAACGTACAAATAAAGTTTGAACATCTTAAATATGATTTTAATAAGAAAAACTATGACTATCAAAGTCACCCCGGAATTAAAACTAAGAATTTTTAACGTAACTATTTTTCTAAACACTATTGAAAAAACTTTTTTTTCCAAAAAAGTGCATGGACTTTGTGTGGCCTACCCCAGTACATGTTTTAAAAATAATAATCTTGAGAAAAACCTTACCTGTTGGAAAATATTCCAAAAACAAATTGAAATCCTATCAAAGTCACCCCGGTTTACGGTACTTCAAAAGATATGCTAAAAAAAAACGATTTTAACAAAAGTCTGAAAGATTGTAAAAAGGGTGGTTTTTGTAAGAAAACCAACCATGTTATACATTTTTAAAAAGGTATTGATAAGACCTTTCCAACGAATTCAAAAGATTGAAGATCTGACTACCCTATCAAAAGTTATAATGACTTAAGTTTTATTTATGCACTTTTCGGAAGCCGGATCTCAGATATGTCGATGAAAACGTTGTCTGGATCTATCATGCGACCTATCGTTGGGTAGGTTATCAAAAGACCTTTCCAACGAGTTCAAAAGATTGAAGATCTGACAACCCTATCAAAAGTTATGAGCACATAAGTGCCCTGAAATACAGTCATGCCCCGGTTTTGCACGCCTCGGTTTTGCACTGCCCCGGTTTTGATTCGTTCAGCTGCCTCGGTTAAGCACGATCCAGTGCTTAACTGAAGTACAGAGCTTATGGGATTTTGGCTATATGGGAGACATTGGCTTTAATCGTATGAAAAATCATGCAAACATCAAAAATTCTACTGTTTAGAATCGGGATGATGTCAGCTGTCAGCTATCCATTAAAATTATAATTTCATGAAAATTTCCACAAAAATACGTATTTTTCCTGTATTTTGAAAATGCAATGGTTGAATTTTTTTGAAAACACTCAAAAATTTCACAAAATTACGTATTTTCGAAACAATACTCCAAATTTCAGTTTTTACAATATGGGTATCAAACGATCGGGATTTTTTCGAATGTAAAAACTTTTCGAAAAAAATACAAAAAATTTCAATGTTTACAATACGCATACCAAACGATCAGGATTTTTTTTTATACATTTCGAATGTAATAACAACATATTTTGAAAACACTCAAAATTTTCACAAAACTACGTATTTTCGAAAAAAAATACTCAAAATTTCAGTGTTTACAATATGGGTATCAAACGATCGGGATTTTTTCATACATTTCGAATGTAATAACAACATATTTTGAAAACACTCAAAATTTTCACAAAACTACGTATTTTCGAAAAAAAATACTCAAAATTTCAGTGTTTACAATATGGGTATCAAACGATCGAGAATTTTCATACATTTGGAACAAAATAATATTTTTTGAAAATACTCAAAAAAAATAAGGTATTATTTCAAAAATACCGAGTATGGTGAATAATGTGGAGTATTTTCACAAATTTGCGTTATAACTTTTGAAATGTGTGAAAAAATCCCGATCATTTGAAACCTTTATTGTAAAAACTGTAATTTTGAGTATTTTTTCGAAAAAACGTGAAAATTTTGAGTATTTTCAATAAATTTTTTTATAACATTCGAAATGTATGAAAGAACCCCTATCGTTTGATACCCATATTTTAAAAACGGAAATTTTGAATATTTTTTCGAAAATACGTGGTTTTGTGAAAATTTTGAGTAATGTTGTTATTACAATCGAAATGTATGAAAAAATCTCAATCGCTTGGTACCCATACTGTAAAAACTGAAATTTTGAGTATTTTTTTTTCGAATATACGTAGTTTTGCGAAAATTTTGAGCATTTAAATTGAGGATTTCTAAAAAAGTGTCCACGTGGTTTGTGGATGGTCCCGTTACCAGTTTGCCAGTTAATTCTTGAAATGCCATATTTTTCAAGTAACATAAATAAACTTTTCTCCTACCAGATCTTTATGTTTGCATTATTTTTGAAAAACACAGTCTTCGTGACAATTGTAAAATTCTTTAAAATTAATGAAAGTTCGACCATTTTGCAGCCTGTTACCTCTCTCAAATCCACCACTGGTGATTTTTTGTCTGTTTTTTTTTTCGACGCGAGAGTCCGGAATTCCAGCTTAGCTGGTTTTGCAAATTTCGCGGAAAATAATTGCGTTCAAAGTGCTGGGTTTTCATGAATTTCTATGCTTACTTGTGGATATGCTAGATACGCATTTACTATTTCACTAAGCATCTGCGTCACATTCTTGGAAACCACGTGACATAAACAATCTGCAGAAATCCGCGAAAATCACGCAATCCACGCCGATTTTCTATATTTTTAGGGAGTACCTTTTGCAGTCATGACTTTTTTTACAGAGTATAAGCCTTTTTTGAGGCTTATGTCAACATTTTGAACTTTTAAAAAGCATACTTTTTTTCGCAAGAAGATGACGTTCCAAATACAAAATCGGATGAAGTTTATCATAAGTTGACAGTATAGCTGGCAACCGATGTCAGTTGTTCGGTCATCACTGAATGTCAGCGGATTTTGTTTTGGGTGTATAAATTTGATGTGATTTTAGTTTGATGTTATGGTACGTTCGTTTGAGGGCTAGTTCCACACTGAGTGCCGCATTCAGAGCTGTCAAAGTGTTTCTTTGAAGAAACTCGCGCTAGTTCCGCACGAATTTCGCCGCACTTGATATTTTTACATGCGAGTTCCACGCACACTGACAAATGACGTTCGTTGAACCAAAACTGGCACCGACGAGTGCGGCACTCAGTGCCGCACTGGCTCTTCAAACGAATGTACCATTAGATGCTCCATTAGATTTGATTTAACTTTTAACCCTCTAACGCCCATGGTTACTCCAGAGCACCACTAATTTTTGTCTTCAAATTTAAATTTCTCTGCAACCATACATTTTTCAACCTGGTACAACCTGCGTTAGTTTATATAGAATGTTAACTTATAACCAACAAAATTTCATCCAATTTGGTCGATCCAGTTAAAAGTAATGGTGAAAAACGTAAAAATTCTCGATTTTGCTCTGGGCGGGAAGGGGTTTAACTCAAAATTTATTTATAAGGCGGTTAGTGTGACGCCGATGAAGGGTGACCTGTAACGTTCTACCTTGGCTTTAAAAACAAACGGTCTTTGAATCCTCATGCTGACAAGATCCCGCAAAGGTTAAAAGGCGCCATTTTATTTAATAATTAATAAACTCTGGCTACATGCGTAATTAACTTGTCGGGGACCGCCTGGTCTGGTCAAATAGCCAGGAAGAGAGGAGTCGTTAAATGGGCAGAAAAGTTTGCGCCAGCTTGTTTGTCCACCAAACGTTGGTCTGTTGAGCATACCAATGGCATGGTGAACCAGAATACCAGAGCCCATCACGCACCTTGCTCTGAAAAGGGGCCACCCGTCGTAATGCTTTTAATTTTCAAGAGAATAATTTTACCATGAAATTTGCATAAATTACTCTCTTGTATCCGAGGTAGATTTTCGAGGCTTGCTGACTCTGACAGGATGACACTTTCCCTGCAGCTGATATGATAATTTCGTGGCGTTGAGGTAAAACTTTGCGTTTGCGTCTGAACTTGTTGAGAATGGCTCAATTGTTAATTGTATTTTTCAAACTTTAAGGCTAATGGGAGCATGAACATGAATCTTCAACACCTTTTTTTTTAGTCAGTATTGTTCACTCAATGGCAATATATGAATAAAGTCACACGATGATAACGTAATTGGCACCGTGTAACACATTTTCACCTCCCACATCTGCTTCTAGGTCCAGAGCCGGTTCCGGTTTATACTTCCTCTGTCCAAGCAAA
>NW_026292860.1:52500-56000 GCF_016801865.2 Culex pipiens pallens | reverse complement strand
GACTTGATTTTTCAGTCTCGCAAATATTTTTGTCGGAAAGCTCGACAATTTCCCATAAGTTTGTCTTTGACAGCATTTCAATTGGATGTATAGGATTACAGATATAAGTTTAAATACATTGCTAATAACAAAAAATAGAATATTCTTTTCAGTTTGATAGAAACCTGGATAGTAAGGAAGCTTACGTAAATATTAAAACGAGTTAAATTGAAAAACTGTCAAAGCAAAACTTATGGGAAATTGGACGAGCTTTCCGGTAAAAATATTTAAGAGACTAAAAAATTAAGTCTATCACATAGAAAATGCCAAAAACTACCAAAAAACTTATTTTTTCAAAAAAAAAAAAATATTCAAAAAACCGCTATATCGTCACAAGGATTAGACATAGGACAATGGTCAATATGGAGAATATTGTGTGAAATTGTCTGAGGAATCGATTCCTACCATCGTTTTTTTTTTTTTAATTGACGTGTAGACCACTTTTTGTATTTTTTAGGAGATACAAGCCATCCCATATTTTTCGTAAGTCTTTTTGTTAAGATTTGAACGAAAAAAATTGCGACATCACCTTAAAATCTAACTTTTATACATAAACATTGGGAAATCTCACAAAAGTGGCGTGTATTTTTATTTCAGTGTATTTTTTCAGAAAGCCCGTCTTATTTCCTTTACGTTTGTCTTTGACTACTTTTTGATAGGATGCAACGGCTTTAAGATACAGAAATTTTAAAATTACAAAATACAAAAATATTTTAATAGCTAAAGCCATTCTCAAATGTTATTTCCGAGTACAATTGGCTCCATATACAAAAATGGTTTATATAATCATAGGAAAACATGCCTACAAAGTATCATTGAAATCGTAGATGGTCGGGTACAAAAGTACTAGAAAATTCTCGATTTGAGCTGGAATTGCTCGTATGGACAAAAATATTGTCATATCTTTGAAAAAACAAATTTAAGGATGGGGTAGTTAGGAATCTTTCTACGAACAAAATTTTCACTTCAGTTTTTAATGAGAAATCAAAATCACAAGCGAAAAAAAAATCCTCTGATAAAATGCATCTTTACCAAATTTTAGTAGATATGTAGCATCGGACTTTTGTAAGAAATGTTCATCTTTGTCCATATGTTTTCCGAATAGCTGACAAATTTCTCTACAATTTCCGTGTTTGGACCTTCAATATCGAACAATTATTGCTGAGATACAGCCTTGAAATGAATAAAAATGTTACAAATTAGATTTTTTTCAGTGTCATCCAATTAGACTGTATTCGTCTGATTTTTATTGTTTTATAACAAAATATTTTTTAAGATTATATTTTTTTTAAATCTTGCATTATTTTTGAAATAGTCGACAATCAATATGTAAAAACATTTATATTGTTTTAAATTGTGAAATAGAATGCTTTCTTCATTCGAAGTAATTATTCATTTTAAAAACATTGCAGTTCCTATAAAATGACACGTTTAAGAACATTTAAAATTGTAGAGGTCTAAGACTGTTTATCAACCTTCAAGTTACACCAAATTTCTATGATATCATAACTTAAAGCATTGACGAAATTGTGTCTAAATTTAAAGGCCGAAAATCAGAAAAAGATCGTACAAAATCAGAAAAAGATCGTTCGGGACCAAGACTACCTCTCAGGACAAAGTTTTAGGCAAATCAAATTGGAGTCGGGGCGAAAGTTGTCACGGTTTTTTATGAAGAATGTTTATTTCTAAATAAAAAAAAGTCTGGCCTCCAATTTTTCGATTTTTTTGCTTTTACAATATATTTAAATGACTAGTAAGGGCAAAAATTGTGTGAGTTGTCGAAAATTTACATTTGACAGTTGATCCTCGAGTGAACTTCATTTATTTATTTGTTCTATAATTAGTGATTTCAATTGTAAATTTAAGTTTAAGATTCAATATGTATCTGTTTTATGTGTTATTTTCTTATTTAAATAAGGAGAGAATGAGAAGACTTGATCTCTGTATTTACATGGTGAAAATTTCATTTAATGTTCTCTTTACGTATAAAAAAAACTGTACACAGTAAAGAATATTGTAAATTTGGATGCTGTTATTTTGGAAGGTTAAATATTACCTCTTTTATGATGTAATTTTACCTCAATTTAGACTAAAAAAGTGACATTACACCAGAAAAGTGGTAAAATTACACATTTCCAGAGGTAATATTACACCTTTTTTCTGACATAAAAGATGTACCCCTTCACAGATGTAATATTACCATGATTTTTTTTCTGTGTAGTTAAGCATCTTAAATTTGAGGCAGATATTGTGAAAAAAGCATTTGTAAACCACCCTAAAGTGTTTAGGAAAAAACCGCTTAAAAATTAAAAAAAAATGCTAAGACAAAATACAATCGTCCAGATTTCCTCCCGACCAACCATCATACAACCGTACACACATTCCTCGATGGAGTACTTGCAATCTCGAGAATGTCTTCGTGTGGGTACACTTGAAAAGAAAATCCGACAACCGGGCTCTCACTGCAGCGGGGCGAAAAGGCCCACACCCCCCGGGCTGTGGGAAAAGCTGTGGAAAGACAGGAATTATTGAATTGATTGATAATTTGGCTCGGCAACATTGGCAGAGCTGGGTCTGCTGCTGCTGCACTGATAGAAGCCCACACTTTTTGCCGAACGGACGAGAGGATTAGTTATTGCTGCTATTTTATACAATTTATGTCGATTGACAAGTTTATAAATTTCCTCTGTTGCAGCAAGTGTGCCCACCCTCAGGAGGGAAGGAAACAGATTCTGACTCAGGACAGAATTGGATAGATGTTCGGCAGAAGTGGTTTTGTTGGACGTTTTTTTTTTGGTGTGTGTTTTATCAGTGTTCGAAGATTGCACTACTCAACGAGATTGGCACATGACTTAATTTGATTTTATGAGCATGCTGGAGCAAGAAATTTCCTCAATAACATAAATTATTTACTCCGAATCTGGTGCAAAATTAGAAGCCACACAAAAGTTTTCTTATGAATTTGATTAAAAACTCTTCTGGAATCAAACCAGATTTCGTTTTCTCATGCATATTAATTAGCTTTGAGAACTATTTCTGCGGTGCACCGCCACTCTCAGAGTGGTTTATCACCTGGATAACTCAAAATAATTGGATCAAAGACAAGGTTGTTTTTGGTTCGGAATGAGGTTGTGGCCACAATTCCAACTTCAAAGGAGAGGCGATCTAAGCTCCACAGAGATATTGATGTTTTGAATCTTATATAAAATTAAACTCAAATCAGTTATTTTACTGTTCAGGTGGAAATCAGAATCAGAAGAAACTTAAGTATCACTAAACCAGCTATTTTGTACACGCACAATTACCATCACAAAAACACGTGAGCTGGCTTGCCCCCCCACCTTCATCAACCTTGACCTTGGCCCGCGGGAAACTTGGCGCGCCACAATTTGCGTTTGTGATGATTTGTAATAATCTACCGTTAAGTCTCTGCCACCGCGCGCCACCGTGTGCGTAAATAT
>NW_026292860.1:0-47500 GCF_016801865.2 Culex pipiens pallens | reverse complement strand
TCAAAGAATACATTTAGTGAATGCTACTTTTAATTATGTGTAAATTAAAAAAAAAATGTTGTAATATTTATTTCTGAGTTATTTCTGAGTTGTTGTATTTGATAAGAGCTATCTTTCGAAGTTATTGACATACAGGGTGACGACCTTCCAGGGTGTCAACAAAAAACTAACTTTGTTGGATGACGTTGTAGGGCTTTGGTGTCTTGGGCAAAGTTGTAGAGCAAAAAAAATCATGAAAGTTTGTCGAAAACGCCAAATTTGTAGCTCTTGAGATAAACGCCATTTATGCAAAAATGGTCCAAAAAAGCACTTTTTTGGTGATAACTCAAAATGTTTGCATTTCAGCGGCCTACTATGTTCTGAAGAGCTGTTTATGACATAAAATTACACATCTTTGCCCAAGACAGCAAAGTGTTACGAGCCTGAGGAGTTATAATTATTTTTATGTGATTTTGAGTATATTTTCAAGTTGCAATGTGTTCAAACACTTTCAACTACATTTCCTGAAAATATCTCCGTGTCTGTCGGAGTCAATTTTTAAATATATCAATTTGAATTTGACAGTTTTTAATCAATTTATTTATAAATGTTATTCGCAATCACATTGAAAACGAGGTGAAAATCGGTAAATTGAAGGGTAAATTGATCGATTTTTATGGAAAATACATTGTTTATGCTTAAAATCATGACACACATTCTAAAATGATGATTAAAAACATGTTTGGCCCAAATATAATATAAGTTCAAATTGAATTGTTCGTATATAAAATTAAGTATTTTCATTTTTATTTGGTCACTTTAAAAAAGATTATCGTATTTTTCATAGACTATGTATTTGTTTTATTCTTAATTTATTGAAGTTTTTTTCTTTCTGGTCAAGCAACAGCTTGTCCAGTTCGGCACAGCATAAGGGAGGGCACGGCACATACAGGTAGTTTATCAGATTCCCGTTCTGATATCAAACCTGCAGAGTACAATCCGTCAAATAATGTAAATAATTTACACGGCATAAAACGGAAAATTAAACCTTTTCAATTTTGCTATCAAGCCTTTGTGCCAAACATTGTCAAATGCTGTTGCTATGTCAAGAAGAGCAGCACCAGTAGAATAGCCTTCAGATTTATTGCTTGTGAAGGTGAGGCATTTGTGAGCCAAAAATTTGCATGACAGCAACGATTTGCGGGTGTAAGGGTTCGTTCTTTTATTACGTAACGCAGTAAGGGGGGACGGGGGGGGGGGGTGTTGGAGACCGTGTTACGCTCCATACAAACAATTTAAAATTTGTATAGAAAATTTTGTTACGAGGGGGAATGGGGTCTAAAAATCCATTTTTTTTGCGTTATGTAATAAAAGAACGTACACGTCGAAAAATAGCTTGCCAATTTTAGTAGATGAACAATGTATGTAAAAAAACAAAAGAAACGGTTTTAAGTGGTGCTAACAATAAGATTCACAAAAAAATCTTCTACTGATTGTTTTTCTTCGAAAAGTTCGGAAGCGATTTTCTTTTACGTGTTTCGCCTATACTCTATTTTTCGTCCCTGGCTGTGATCTAGTTTTAAGCTTTTCTTATCTGTATACTCAGTTCTAAGCAAATTGAGTAAGTTTTATATTTAACTTTTGCCTTCCTCACTTTACTGCGGAAAGGCTATAAAATCACTCGAAAAATTAACTTTTTAGTTAGACCTCCTAGACCTACGTTCATTTGTACATACACGCAGAAAAATAAGGCATATTTGAATCAACAAAACGTTTTGTTGATTTGAAAATCATTATTTTTGTTGAATCAACGCTAAACGTCAAAGCAGCTTTTTCGAAACAACAAAAGACTTTTGTGGAATTGAGAAAATCAAGGTTTGTTTCAACGCAAAATCGGCGTTGATTATGTTCAACAACATTTTTGTTGATTCAAACCTCGTACAGGCTGATTCTACAAAACATTTTTCTGCGTGTATCGACTCAGAATCACCAACTGAGCAAATGTCTGTATGTTTGGCTGTATATAGACATGTGTACCGAATCAATGTCACTGGAATATTTCGTCACTGACTGAGCCGATTTTGAAAGTATTTGCCTCATTCAATTCGTCTTGGGGTCCCATAAGTCCCTATTGAAATTTATAAGATTTAGTGAAGCACATCAAAAGTTATGCTTAAAAAACTGCTGCACATAAACTTAACAATTTGCAAAAAGGGTGGTTTTCGCATGATAACCTGCCATATCTAATCTAATCTAATCTAATCTAATCTAATCAGACCCTAGCGTAGCCAATCTTTCGAAGCGATCCTGGAGAGTGCCTTAGGTTAGATGACGCCTAGCACTCTTCTTGTCATTTATTAACATTTGTAGTGCGCCATTGCATCGGAATGCATTGAAACATCACAAGCGTTAAAGCGGCCAGGCCTACTGCGTAAAGCCGTATCGCAGAGATGATTCGTAATTGGGTTGAGTTTGAGCACTGAGTGTTCGAACAACAACACAATTCTGAATCGACAGGGGAGGAAGAAGCGTGGGGACACACCACCATACGCTCCGAGATTTTAGTTGTATTCGTTGGGAGCACCATGCTAAGAAGGTTTGGTACTCCGGGACCCTCTGGGATGGGACATTGTATTTCCACGAATGCCCTGGACACTATTTGCCGTGGTTATAGCGCCACAACTCGCTCTCTGTAACAGTATTCCTAATTCCAATCTACGCTCACCAAGTCGTCATGGCCTAGTGGTTAGCATTTTTGCTTACCAATCCAAAGGACGGGCGATCGATCCCCGCCTAGAGCGACTTTGATTTTACGTTCATATTCATAATTTCAAATTTATGTGTTCTAAAATTTCTCGTTGGGAGCAGATGGGCATCGAACCCAGAACTATTCGCTTACAAAGCGAACACCGTAACCAGTCAGCTACGGCCGCTCCTCGCATGATAACCTGCCATATTATATATTTTCAGAAAGGTTCTGAAGTGACCTTTCTTGTGGATTAAGAATTTTCCAGATCTGACGTACCTATCTAAAATTACAAGCAGTTTAAAAAAATGGTCTGAATTGACATAACCTCAAATGGTCGGGTCTGATCGCCATGAAAAAGCCGTGTAGAGGGATGCCATTTTCCTCAAAGGCGGTGTCTGTATAATGTTGTCAAAAAGTCTGTAGGTAGTATGTTTTTTTTGCTGCGATCACGTTAGGGGAGATCCATAAACCATGTGGAAACTTTAGGGGGGTTGGAATCACTCTATAAATGAGAGGAAGGCACCAACCACCTAAAGGAGGATTAAATTACGTTTTTTACTCTACACTCACAATAGAAAGCTGAGAGGATGGCTCTATCAAAGTCAAACGGTAGAATAAACCTTTTGCGGTTGAACCACCACGGAGTTGTGTTCATTCGTTCATTCATACAGTTCATCCAATTGAGTAGCTTGTATCAAAAAAAGAACATTTCATATTCATCGAACCTTGGTGACCGATACGGCAAAGGCACGGATTCGATATGGTGGGGTGGTGGATTCGATTCTCGATATCATCCCTTTTTGATAGGTGAACTTTTTTGGAAATGAATCCATGAGAATAACGATCTCGGCAATCTCGGGATTTATCCTAGGTGATTCTCTCTGATGGCGCTACCTTACTTTGGGTGTAATGTGGGTGTTGTTAAAACAAATTATTAGCTGTAACAATTACGACTTAAATTTAAAGTAAATATAGTTGAATGGACTAAGAAAATCTATTAGGAATACAAAATTAACAAATTGTAACATGTAAGTGAATTGAATGTCTTTTTGTCTATGGCTATTAGGGTGACAAAAAAATGAAAATTTTGCGACCCTTAATCGTTAATAGATTTCGCTCAAAATGATCACAGTTACTT
Source organism: Culex pipiens pallens (assembly GCF_016801865.2). Lineage (NCBI taxonomy): Eukaryota > Metazoa > Arthropoda > Insecta > Diptera > Culicidae > Culex > Culex pipiens. The sequence continues at coordinate 43,634 of NW_026292860.1, read as the reverse complement.
GTTATTGTCACCCTAATGGCTATTTATCGTCATTTGTTTACTATTTTGTAATACGTTTGCTGTAAAAAGATTTGACGTATAATAAGAAAGCCACATTATCAAGTTTGACCAAAAAAGGCATTCTACGTATTTGGTTTCACCATACCGATTTATAGAGTACGGATTTTCGGATTGATTTAGAGTCCTCGACAAAATGACTATTCGTGATAACAAATTTGAGATTCACTTTTTTTTTCTATCGACTCAGATTTCATTGAAAATAAACAATATACTATACTGATTCTTGGTCTTTGCCCAAGTTAGTATCATGATCTAATTCGGTAATTCGTCGTTTTCTTTTAAACAAAACCAAATTTCATTGTTTTCGTTTTCAAAGCATTTGAAGGAGAAATGATCAATTATGTTGACATAATTTGAGTCACCAAACCCTAAACGAAACATAACACAGAGTCATCAACCTCCATGCCGGCGCCTCAAATGTATACCTTTTCTTAGTAAATCACCGAGCAAACAAACCTACCAAACCCATAAATATCGGATGAACAAAATAATGTGTCCTCTCCGTCCTTCTGCTATCTCTCACCCACCTAATTTAGAGCAGCTCCTTGAGACATGCAATCTCTTCTTCACACGTTCCAGCACAAGTTCGTTTTCTTTTTTTCGGTTGGTGTTGTTAGCTTTGTTTTGTTATCCTAACCTACAAATTTAGTTTGCTAGCTTCTTCTTTCGGTGACTATTTTGAGCGACCAAGTACTCATAGGGTGGGGGGGGTGGTTGACGAAAGTATCTTCGATTTCCCAAAGTTTGTGAGGGTGCACGGAGAGAAATGGTGAACTTGTATTGAAGTCACATTTTTACGTTCAAACAAACAAGATTTCTCTCCGTGCAAGTTGTTTGTGTGAACACGTGTGTTTGTGCTGTTACCTTACCTTAAGGTCGTAAATTCCTCCGCCAACGACACGTGTGAATTTCCTTCCTTTTCCTCGCACACTCTGCTAGGTTTGATGTATGTGCGGCTCACGGCTGGCGACAACTTTTGATCTCACCTTAATTTTGCTTCACTTCTGGGTTCTTCGTGCTAGACCTCCACCACCGAAGGAAATAATTCACTGTGATGTATTGAGCCGGTGTGTGTGTTTGCCTACATTAAGGCGAAACGAAAGGCGTAAAGTTCGTGCACACTTACACACACACACACGCACACACAGCTAAACTTTCGCTGTCATCGTCCTTTTTTCCTGGCTGCTTCTTTTTGTTTTGGAAGCGATGAAAGCTCTCCTTCTTTAGAACTTTAACGAGCTCGCAGTAGTTGCGCTGGTTCGTCCTCCTTAAGGTCTTCCACACTAGTTTCACCACCCCCTCGCTTGCACAGTTTTCCTTCCCGGAATCCTCCCCCCAAAACGGACGAGAGCGCTAATCACCTTTCATAAAACAGCGCGCACCTTTTTGTGTTTTCCCTCGACTTCCGGGGAAAAACTTCCGTGGAAAACCGACGCAGCACGCGAAATCGAACACCTTGGACTTGTGCCGGGAGAAGTCGAAGGGGGGGCGCTAAATTTTATTTAGCGAAATGGAAAACTTTCGCCATGTGTCTATGTGCGGGGGCCAGGGGCCACAAATATCCTCTACACACTCGGGGAAAACAGCAGCAGCACACCACCAGCGCAAACAACAACAAAAACAACACCAACTTGGAGGACAACAGCACGCTCTTCAGCTGTCCAAAATGGGTAAGAAAAAAAGCATACCCCAGGGCTTACCACTCCACTCCCAATTCGGTTGTCTTCTCCAAACCTTCCCCCCTTCTTCTCCTTCGCACACACACACTGTCTTATTTGTGTAATGGACGACGACGACGCACTTTTTTGGGTGGAAAAACGACGCGCGGAAAAACCTCGGCGAGCTGCGGTTCACCGTGCACGTGTTGCGCCACCGTCAGCAGTCCGAGGAAAACTGGAGAGGAAAATCCTCGCGCGACGAACTTGAACTCGCCAACGCGAACGGGATTCGTCCTGCGAGAGCCCTCCCGCCGAGAAAGAGAGAGAGAGAGTAAATTTCTCTCACTGCAGCAGTACGGCAGCGACCGCACGGACACGTGAGAGAGTGAAAGCGTCAAGTGCGTGCGTACACGGAAAATTGAGCGTTGGGTGGATGAACGGCGGCGGTACACGGAAAATTGGGAGCGGAGTTTCGGGCTGCTTCCTTGCGGAGGGGTGCGAAGTTGTTCATCGCTGTTTTGGTAAAGGGGAGAAAGTTTGCATGGTCACGTGGTGTTGCGTTGAAGCGAGCCACGTGGTTGTACACTGTGAAATTAGCAGACTGTTTGAGGTTTCATGCATCATTTTACTGTTTTACGGATGTTTATTGAAAAACAGGTTTCGTTTGTGCGTTTAGTGAGAGTCAGTTTATTTTTTTATAAATTAACGTTCCGATTTGCTCACCACATCTACTTTAAAGTCCTTGACGTCAGTTTAAGGTCCACGATCACGAGCGGTTTCAGCATCTTACAGGAATTAGTGATAGGGGAAATATACCCATTTTAAGCCTAATAAGCGGTCGTGTTTCAATGATGCTGGATAATCTGCAGTGTTCCTTGAAATTTACTAAAACTAAGTACACCAACGAGTAAAGCTACTTTTTGTGAACATTTCTGTTTATTTTAAACTTTTATTAAAAGTTATGCAATTCCTTTGACAAGCATTTAAAAAAATATTTCCCAAATGCATTCTAATCAGTCGAATGCATTGGGCTACGCCCATTTTCCTATTTTCAGCTTAGTTCTTTTTTTCTTCCAGCGCTCTTTTGGGTCTGCTTAGTGCTGCCAATTTTGGTGAAATTTTAAACGAACATTCACAAAAAGTACAGGCGTGCTAGTGGTGTTGGTAGCCACCATTTGTTCTTTATTTGCTATCGCTAATCATTCGGTTTTCTTCAACCCTCGATTGGAATGGGTCGTCAAAATTCAAACATCAAAAGACTTGGCGCATTATTTTTTTTATGGTGATTGTTAATTATTTAGATGTTTTGGGATTATTTTTCAAGTGAGTGCCTAACTAATGTGCAAAAGAACATGTTGCCAATAGTTGGAAGCAATTTTATATCTCAAGCGCTTTGAAATCGTTAGCGCAAGTGAAAAGATTTTGATGGCGACTTTCGTTAAGCAGTTAACCTGTGATCTTGCGTGTGCCACCAAAATGATGAAAAATTGTCTCGCAAAATAGAAATTATGAACAAAAGTGCATTAAATTTGTTGAGTAGTGCGGTGCCTGTGTGGACGCTCAGTCCTGTTTTTTCGTGTTATTTTCCATCTCTTTTGTGTAGCTATTTGTGTACATGGGGTGATTGGATTTCTCCTGATTCGTGTTGTTTTCATCTCTTTTGTGTCGTTGTTTGTGTGCATGGGGTGATTGGTCTTCTTCTTCTTCTTTTTTCTTTATTTTTAGTTCGCGCGTTCGTTGACCAATGCGTTTATTTTTGTTCTCTTTACATAGTTTTCGATAGAAACGATCCGAATTCTTTTTTTTTTTCGAGACAAGCAAGTCGTATTGCTGGATTAAGTCCTTTCTATATCATCGATGATCGGAAGGCACGCCGACGAATATGTTTTAAGGCTTATGATATAAAATCATTTTAATGAATAAAGCCCTTCTTACATCACCGTTGATCGGAAGGCACGCCGACGAAGAATTTCTGGAGGATCGCGGTCGAATTAATACACCCAGAACTGGGTATCGGCATACGAGAGGATAAAGAGCACGATTCAGTAGTAAAATGGTACTGTGTGCGGACGGAGGGGATAAATCCCGAAAATACCGAGAGTACTTTACTCATGGTTCATCTTCAAAAAAAGTTCATCTAACAAAAAAAAAGTACCGGTACCGAGACTCGAACCCAAGACCTTCGGCATATTGAACCGTGCCTTTGCCGTATGGGCCACCATGGTTCGGTAACTAAGTGGCGGTCATTTGTCCACATAAGCCACTCAATAGGATGAACTGTTCCAATGAACGAATGAACACGCGAGAGGACTTTACTCACGCAAAATAGTATTTTCCTCACGTTTCTTTTCGTGAGGACTATCCCCTCGTTCTTTAACTTTGGGTGTACTATATTTAAAATTCTAGATAGCTATCTTTCGGATTCGATTGTGAGTAGTGGGACTTCGCGGTTACTATGCAACGTATTTTTTGGAGTCTTTTGCCTTCCTCACTGAGGTAAGGCTATAATCCTGCTCTAAAAATGAACTTTTTATTAAAAGCTCAAAGACCCACCTTCATGTATACATATCGACTCAGAATCGAAAACAGAACAAATGTCTGTGTGTGTGTATGTGTGTGTGTATGTGTGTGTGTATGTGTGTGTGTATGTGTGTGTGTATGTGTGTGTGTATGTGTGTGTATGTATTATGTGACTAAAATTCTCACTGAGTTTTCTCAGCACTGGCTGAACCGATTTTGATCAAACCAGTTGCAATCGACTTGGTTTAGGGTCCCATACATCGCTATTGAATTGTTTGAAGTTTCGATAACTAGTTCAAAAGTTATGTATAAAAATGTGTTTTCACATATATCCGGATCTCATTTTAATGCATGTAAACGATGTCCGGATCCATCATCCGACCCATCGTTGGTTAGGAAATTGAAAGACCTATCCAACGAGTCCACAACATTGAAGATCTGGCAACCCTGTCTCGAGTTATGACCACTTAAGTGATATTTATGTACTTTTTTGAAGCCGGATCTCACTTAAATGCTTGTAAACGATGTCCGGATCCATCATCCGACCCATCGTTGGTTAGGTAATTGAAAGTCCTTTCCAACGAGTCCAAAACATTGAAGATCTGGCAACCCTGTCTCGAGTTGTGACCACTTAAGTGATATTTATGTACTTTTTTGAAGCCGGATCTCACTTAAATGTATGTAAACGATGTCTGGATCCAACATCCAACCCATCGTTGGTTAGGTAATTGAAAGACCTTTCCAAAGAGTTCACAACATTGAAGATCTGGCAACCCTGTCTCGAGTTATGACCACTTAAGTGATATTTATGTACTTTTTTGAAGCCGGATCTCACTTAAATGTATGTAAACGATGTCCGGATCCATCTTCCAACCCATCGTTGGTTAGAAAATTGAAAGACCTTTCCAACGAGTCCACAACATTGAAGATCTGGCAACCCTGTCTCGAGTTATGACCACTTAAGTGATATTTATGTACTTTTTTGAAGCCGGATCTCACTTAAATGTATGTAAACGATATCCGGATCCATCATCTAACCCATCGTTGGTTAGGAAATTGAAAGACCTTTACAACGAGTCCACAACATTGAAGATCTGGCAACCCTGTCTTGAGTTATGACCACTTAAGAGATATTTATGTACTTTTTTGAAGCCGGATCTCACTTAAATGTATGTAAACAATGTTCGGATCCATCGTCTGACCCATCGTTGATTAGATTATTAGAAGACCTTTCAAACGAGTCCACAACATTGAAGATCTGGCAACACTGTCTCGAGTTGTGACCACTTAAGTGATATTTATGTACTTTTTTGAAGCCGGATCTCACTTAAATGCTTGTAAACGATGTCCGGATCCATCATCCGACCCATCGTTGGTGAGGTAATTGAAAGACCTATCCAACGAGTCCACAACATTGAAGATCTGGCAACACTGTCTCGAGTTATGACCACTTAAGTGATATTTATGTACTTTTTTGAAGCTGGATCTCACTTAAATGTATGTAAACGATGTCCGGATCCATCATCCAACCCATCGTTGGTTAGGAAATTGAAAGACCTTTCCAACGAGTCCACAACATTGAAGATTTGGCAACACTGTCTCGAGTTATGACCACTTAAGTGATATTTATGTACTTTTTTGAAGCCGGATCTCACTTAAATGTATGTACACGATGTCTGGATCCAACATCCAACCCATCGTTGGTTAGGAAATTGAAAGACCTTTCCAACGAGTCCACAACATTGAAGATCTGGCAACCCTGTCTCGAGTTATGACCACTTAAGTGATATTTATGTACTTTTTTGAAGCCGGATCTCACTTAAATGTATGTAAACGATATCCGGATCCATCATCCGACCCATCGTTGGTGAGGTAATTGAAAGACCTATCCAACGAGTCCACAACATTGAAGATCTGGCAACACTGTCTCGAGTTATGACCACTTAAGTGATATTTATGTACTTTTTTGAAGCTGGATCTCACTTAAATGTATGTAAACGATGTCCGGATCCATCATACGACCCATCGTTGGTTAGAAAATTGAAAGACCTTTCCAACGAGTCCACAACATTGAAGATCTGGCAACCCTGTCTCGAGTTATGACCACTTAAGTGATATTTATGTACTTTTTTGAAGCCGGATCTCACTTAAATGTATGTAAACGATATCCGGATCCATCATCTAACCCATCGTTGGTTAGGAAATTGAAAGACCTTTACAACGAGTCCACAACATTGAAGATCTGGCAACCCTGTCTTGAGTTATGACCACTTAAGAGATATTTATGTACTTTTTTGAAACCGGATCTCACTTAAATGTATGTAAACGATGTTCGGATCCATCGTCTGACCCATCGTTGATTAGGTTATTAAAAGACCTTTCAAACGAGTCCACAACTTTGAATATCTGGCAACCCTGTCTCGAGTTAAGACCACTTAAGTGATATTTATGTACTTTTTTGAAGCCGGATCTCACTTAAATGTATGTAAACGATGTCCGGATCCATCATCCGACCCATCGTTGGTTAGGAAATTGAAAGACTTTTCCAACGAGTCCACAACATTGAAGATCTGGCAACCCTGTCTCGAGTTATGACCACTTAAGTGATATTTATGTACTTTTTTGAAGCCGGATCTCACTTAAATGTATGTAAACGATGTCTGGATCCAACATCCGACCCATCGTTGGTTAGGTAATTGAAAGACCTTTCCAACGAGTCTAGTATTTTTCTAGATCTAAAAAAATAGCTGAAATATTTGTCCAAACCACGCATATTACCCATTGTTGGTAAAAAGTGAGGAAGGCATCAACCACATAGGTGGATTAAGTTAGTTTTTATATTTTAAATTTATAAGTCCTTCTTTTATCATCGTTGATAGGAAGGCACGCCGCCGGTTAAGTTCGTTTAAGTTATTGTTTTAATTTCATTACAATCGGTTACGTGGTGTCCTGTTTTCTTTTCGTTTATATTCGTTGATCGTAATAATTTATTCCAACTGGCAGCTTTAGTATTAACTCATCTACTATTTTTGACATTTGCTCGCGTTATCTTAATTGTACCAACAGTAAAAATATACTGATAAGTCCAGCCCATAGCACTACCGCTCGGTTGGCACGCGTTCGATTAAAACAAACTTTTTAAATAATCAATTATTTATCTTTCCGCAGCCGGCTGCCTAAGATTTAAAATTTTCAACCGATAAACAAAATGCTCATGGTCACATCACTGCCACTCGTGAATCCTGACCTCATACCCATCTACTAACCCCCTCAAAACTCATGTGATACTTTGTCGGAGAAGCAGTCGATTGGGCGGTCTCTATCACTCAAGTATCGGACTAACATTCCCATCCACTTCCCCGTGACCCTACCACTGGTCGTGGCCGGCGCCGGTATTGATCAGCATGATAGGGGCCTTTGAGAAGTTGCGAAGCGAGGAAAGATAGCACCCACTTATCTTCCACGGCTCGTGGATGTAACTTCTGGAGGTCCTGGTCAATAACGGAGTAGCAACTGCGGGTGGGCACCTATGCTTATGCTTATGCTTAAAAGTGCATTAAATTTGTTCTTTTTTACCAGTAAATGGCATAAATTTGCGTGCTTACTTGAGGTGGTGCTGTTGCTGTTAAGTTCATTGCCTAAATAGTATTTTTGGAGCTTTAATCGAGCATCAATCTCTTCATATAACGAAAATAGGTGTTAGGTTAGAAAGAATATATTTTCCCTATTTCATTTACACAGTTAAAATAAATCATTTCGCATAACACATTTTTCTATTCAAGAATAACTTTAATGATTACATTTTTAACAAAGTATTTCGGTTTCATTTTTCACGCACGACCACTTTAATACTAACAAATATACAACTGTTGAAATCTGCTCCTTAATACCTCCAGGTTTGATATTGATAATGACAGCTAATCCTCGAACTCTTCTTCCAGGTCTAGGAGTCCAAGGTGTTGTGGTCTACGAGATTAGCCACCAGCTCAATGCTAGAGTTGGTTTGGCTCTTGATCTGAGGTGAATTGAACTTGAAATTTGGCCGTTACAACCGGAGTTTGAGAACTCTACACAGTAAAAAATTTCCGTGTAAAATCGCATCTAAAAGCATGCACATCCGCTTTGTCAGCAAAAGCATGTAATATTGCATGAGAAAACGTGTACACAAAAAGCAATCACGTAAGCAAAAAAAGATTTCGCACACCCCAAAAATAACAAAAGTTCGAAAGACCTAAGGTCGAATGGACAAAAGGTCGAATGCCAAAAGAAATAATTAAAAAATATTGAAAAAATAATAATTTTCTATAAACAAATCTGATTTTTTATTTAGCCATCCTGTTAGTAATGTTTTTTTTGAATAAACAGAATAACATCCAAACCTTTTTTTTTAGAAGATTTCCATTCTTTCAAATATGGTCAGTTTTTCCAAAACAAGTTCGACTCTTAAAATATTTTTCATGTATATATATTATTTTTCAAAAAATCTTTTCTTGTTTGTCGTAATATTTTTGTAAGTTTTTCCAGTCATTCAAACATGGCAGTTTTTTGAAAAAAAAATTCGACTTCTTAAATATGTTGGAAGTTTATTTTTATTTTTAAAAGAAACAATTCTTGATTGTCAAAATATTTTTGTGAGTTTTTCTATTCTTTCAAACATGAGCAGTTCTTCCAAAAAAGATCGACTTCCAAAATATTTTCTAAGTTTTAATTTGTTTTTCAAAACAGCATTTTCTTGTTTGTTGTTATTTTTGTGAGTTTTTCCATTCAGCACAGCGCTTTAATATAAAAGTTCGACTTCTAAAATATTGTGGAAGTTTATTTTCTTGTTTGTCGTTATTTTTTTGTGAGTTTTTCAATTCTTTGAAACATGAGCCGCGCTTCGGCCTTTAAAATATTTTGGAAGCTTCTTTCTATTTTTAAAACAACCTCTTGATTGTTAAACATATTTTTTCTATTCTTTTGAACATAAGCAGTTTTTCGAAAAAAAAAGTTCAACCTCTAAATTATTTTGTACGTTTTTTTTAACTAAACAACCTTTTCTAGACTGTCGTAGTGTTTTTGTGAGTTTTTTTTTCATTTTTTCAAATATGAGCAGTTCTTACAAAAAAAAGTTCGACTCCTAAGATATTTTTTTAAGGTTTTATTTTATTTTATAAAACGTATTTTGGTAAAGATTTTGTGATTTATTTTCCATTCTTTCAAATACTAGGGGTTCTTTAAAAAAATGTACTACCATTAAAATATTTTGTAAGTTTTTTATTTCATTTATCAAATCATTGCAATATTTTGGAAACTTTTACATTCTTTCAAACTCAAAGAAAGTTTCCCAAAATCAATCTTTCATGGTGCAAAAAATCGATCGTAAATATTTATATTTTTAAAGACAAACCCCCTCTGACCCCCACTTCAAAAAAGTCCGAAGGCAAGTTTATATTCAGAAGACTTCTAAATTTTTAAGAATTTGGAAGCGAAATTATGGAATAACGCTCAAATCTCCTTTTATAGCTGTTTTTTAATATTTGTGTATTTAGGCTCACATTAAAGTTTTGTTTTGAAATTTTTTTTATAATTCGACCATTGGTCCATTCGACCTTTTGTCCACTTTTGACCTTTTGTCCATTTGACCGTTTGTCCATTCGACTTTTTGGCATTCGACCTTATGTCTTTCGACCTTTTATCATACATTCGCTTTTTGTGTACAAAACAAAAAGCATGTACGGTAGGATTCATTTCATTTACAGAGAGATTTTTCTTCCTCCCCTGTAGATTTTTCTTCCTCCCCTGTAGATTTTTCTTCCTCCCCTGTAGATTCGGAACTGTATTGCTGTTTGAACATTCGTGTTCAAACTCAATCCAATTCAACGAATCATCTTTGCGGTTAACTTCACGCAGTTGGCCTGGCCACTTTAACGTTTGTGATGTTTCAATGCAATCTAATGCAATGGGACACTGCAAATGTTAATATTGACAAGAGGCGTCAATCAACCTAAGGCATTTTCCAAGATGCCTTCGAAAGACTGGCTGCGCTAGGGTTAGATTAGATTTGATTAGAAGAAATTTGTTCAACTGAAAACGCCTATAAATTTGAAGATTGGTTTAAACTATGTTTCAAAAACACATTTAATTTATTTTTAAAAATATTTTACCTTCTCCTAGAGGGAAATTTACCTAAGATCTAAAAATGCATTCCGTTTCCCGATTCAAAATCATGTTGTTTGAGAAAATCATGACACTTTGAGAAGATGAAAATAATGCTATAAATCAACATTTTTAAATTATAAACTTATCAAAATGTTATGAAAAGTTCTTATTGAGGTACTTTGAACACTTCTCTACCACGGTCAATATGATTCTATACCATTCCGTACGATTTTAAAATGTACTACTATTCATTTTGCGGAAAAATCTCAACCCTATTGAAGTAATTAAAATTCAAAAAATGTTTTTTCATCAATAAATATTTAGACAAAATGGTTGGTCTCTGCCATTTTCCGTTACTCAACCGTTAAAAGGAGGAAGGCTGTAGATTCATGATAAATTTTATATACTTTTTTGAATCTTCACAAAAAAAGTTTTTATCTTTGGAGGGCTATCTCTCGGCAATGGTTTGGTTTATTCTGAGATTTTCAATGATTGATATGTAAAACTGTCCGGGGAACACAATGGAAATAAAATTTAAAAAAATACAAAAAAGTAAAATCTTGTCCCTTTGATTAGTTGTCGCACTTATATCAATTTTCATGGAGTGACAAGATAGCACGACAAGATTGAAACTACTTTCATATGTAAAGAAACAAAAATGCACGGAGTTTTATCGGTTTATATTGAATATCTCAGGATTGAAATCCAATTTTTTGGATCTGTGAAGGTCAAAAAGTGTGGCATTGTTAGCTGCACAAAATCTTTAAACACATGGATCACACGATGATCGATTTTTGGCAATTCAACGCCAACGAATTATTTCATGAAAATCTGTTGTGGTTGATAAAAATTAGTTTAACAATCTCACTCATGTTTTAAACTAAACCTAGATAAATTGATGCAGTTTTTTTCTGTCATTTCAATTCAATCGAATATTTCACTGAATTAAAATTTGACTTAGATTACAAAACAAAATCAAACCCCCATCCACCTTAAAAGCCAGCAGATAAATGACTGATGGGTTGTTGTTGATGCGTAGTTGACCAAAGTGACAGTAAAACGAGTAAATTTTATAACTCTGAACTGAATTTAAACCGTGACGCCATCAGGGTTGTAAAACAAATCAAATAATCACTTCAACCTAATCGTACAAATTTACGAGAATCCGTCAAAACAATCGTGCTTATCGCATGAGAGCAATTCTCTACGAAATCGATCTGTTTTCTTAAATTTTAATTTTTGTATTTTTTAATCCGGCTGAAACTTTTTCGGTGCCTTCGGTATGTCCAAAGAAGCCATTTTGCATCATTAGTTTGTCCATACAAATTTGGCAGCTGGCCATACAAAAATCATGTATGAAAATTCAAAAATCTGTATCTTTTGAAGGATTTTTTTGATCGATTTGGTGTCTTTGGCAAAGTTGTAGGTATGGATATGGACTACACTGAAAAAACTGATACACGGTAAAAATTTTTTTGGTGGTTTTTTATTTATCTTTTTGACACTAAAACTTGATTTGCAAAAAACACTATTTTTATTTTATTATTATTTTTGATATGTTTTAGAGGACATCAAATGCCAACTTTTCAGAAATTTCCAGGTTGTGCAAAAAATCTTTGAGCGAGTTATGAATTTTAAAATCAATACTGATTTTTTCAAAAAATCGAAAGATTGGTCGCAAACATTTTTTAACTTCAATTTTCGATGTAAAATCAAATTTGCAATCAAAAAGTATCTAAGCGAAATTTAGATATAGTGCACCGTTTTCAAGTAAAATCCATTTTTAGGTGACTTTTTTGAAAATAGCTTTTAATTTTTTTTTCAAGTTAGTGCACATGTTGGCCCACCTTTGAAAAAAATATGTTTGAAAAGCTGAGAAAATTTTGTAATATTGAATATTTGTCTTGGTTTAAAAAAATTGATAATATTTTTTTCGAAAAAAAAATCGGACCATTAGTTGCTTAGATATCGACATTAGAAAATGGTGTGTTGTTTGGGTGGGACTTAGAAAACATCAATTTCCCTGTTTTTAAACCTTTGCATGGCAATATCTCAGCAACTAAGGGTCGTATCAACAAAGTTCAAAACTGCAAAGTATAGAGAATTTTCTCAGCTTTTCAAAAATATTTTTTATATGTGCACTAATTTAAAAAATAAAAAACTTTGACTAGGGGAAATATACCCATTTTAATCACTCTAAGCCGTTCGACCAATTCTCATCTTTTTTGCCGTTTTCCGCTATTAAATCAACATTTTCAGATGTATCAACAATGAAGAGTTGCTTGCTCACTTTTATTTGAGCTATTTATTACTTTGGAACAGTCAAAAACACTTTATGAAAGCTGCAATTCATGATCAAACTGCTGATAGGCCGATAATAGAAATAGGCTGAGAAAGGGTATAGTTCCCCTATTTTCAAAAAAGTCACCTAAAAATGGATTTAACTTGAAAACGGTGCACTTTATCAAAATTTAACTGGAGTACTTTTTGATTGCAAATTTGATTTTACATCGAAAAATGAAGTTGAAAAACTGTTGCGACCAATTTTTCGATTTTTTGAAAAAATCAGTATGGATTCAAAAAATCATAACTCGCTCAAAGATTTTTTGCACAACTTGGAAATTTCTGAAAAGTTGGCATTTGATGTCCCCTAAAACATATAAAAAAAAAGTTTTTTTTTGCAAATCAAGTTTTAGTGACAAAAAGTTAAATAAAAAATCACCAAAAAATTTTTAACCGTGTATCATTTTTTTCAGTCCATCCATACCTACAACTTTGCCAAAGACACCAAATCGATCAAAAAATTCCTTCAAAAGATACAGATTTTTGAATTTTCATACATCATTTTTGTATGGCCAGCTGTCAAATTTGTATGGAAAATTATATGGACAAATTAATGATGCAAAATGGCTTCTTTGGGCATACCGAAGGCACCAAAAAAGTTTCAGTCGGATTAAAAAATACAAAAAAAATCGAAAGACCGAAATCTGAGAGAACTGCTCATGTGTTAGGTGTGTCTCGTCGCCAGTTAGTTGTTAAATTTATTTCGAGCCCATTATGATCGAGGCTTCGAACCGGTTCGAGAACGGCGTCATCAATTCACCCCTGCAACGAGCAAGAAAGTCTGTAATTTATATTCGATGCACGGCTGCTGATGGGCATTCAAATTCCCGCCAATCGATTTGATTCATGACCCGTTGCCACGTGGTTTGGCGCGATCGTGTGTGGCTCAAATCATCCCGTGAACAGGATCGCGGCTCTGGGGTGATTTATTGACAGGGCATGATTAGTCGTTGAATGTTGTAGGGTGTTTCCAAAGGAAGTTTTTGTTCTTCGAAAAGTGATCGAGGATGGTGATTAAATGGTTTGTTTGATCGAACTTGAAGTTCAAATTAAACGTTGATGATACGCACCGACTTGGACTTTTAAATTTCGATGCTCATGATGTTGCATAAAGTCGAGGGGATTTTCGGGCCACAACGTGCACTGATCGAGTGATGGTGAATTGCAAATTTGATGTAGCAATTACACAACTCATGCTGCTTTGTAGGTTTGGAAAAAGTGGAGTTCCCCTTTAGAGATTTGTTAGAAATTAACAACCGGTTTGTGCAAGCTGCTTCGCTTTGATAAAAGATCCGGATGCAAGTGGCAATCAAAGTTTAATGCGAAATGAAACTCTTGGAAATTCCACTTTGACAAGTGAAGCCACCTGAAAACGGTTGGAATGAATGCAAAACAAGAGCAAACATCACTACAAAGTGACGCAAATATTGCCTGCCCAAGGGTGGGTTGGTGGTTGTGGGTGGCACCCAGCAATGTCCACTTTGTCTTTGTACTAAAGTAGAACAGAAAAAAAAACATCTTACAAACAAAGTACCAAAGCAATGCAAACAGTCCACCTTTGACTGAATGGTTGCGTCCAAGAGTGAGAGTTCTGTTGGAAATGAAAACCGGGAAATTATTATTTGTGCTGTTTTTTTTGCAAGCCAAACCAAGCGTCACAATAAACGATGGACGACGAACGACGACGGGTCATTTGGACCAAGTGGGAGGGGGAGGAGGTTGGTGGCGGCTAGTCAAGTGAAAGGTTTTAATTTCTAGTTTTTCATTTGCTTGCATTGGAATGGTAAATAACTTCTCGGTGGTATTTGCACAGCGAAATTGCTCTAGTGGCGATGTTTGCTTAAGCCGGAGTGAAATGACCGATTGCGCAGAAATGGTTTTATTTTTTTTTTATTTTTGCATGATTGCTTCTCATGAATTCTGGCAATAATTTATTAAAAGGAAGCCGTTTAAACTTTGTGAGTTTATTTCTACAGACTCACATGAAATTAAAAAAAAATCGCTGTAAAATTGAAAAAAAAATCCGAAAATACAAAACTAATTTCAAAATTTCTAATTTTTTTTCCTTTCTGCAGCGGTAAAAAATGGGACAAGTTTTTAGAAGAAATTGCAAATTTCCGTCATCAGGGGTGACTTTGGGACTCGGGTGAGATTGGGTCATACGAAAATGCAGAGATTTTTATGACCTAATCACACCCCTGGGGCAACTGCTGTGTGAGTTGGTAGAGAGTTTCCCATAAATATCACTTAAGAGATAATAATGGCCAAACATAAAACATTAAACCGATTTAAAATACTAGTCTTGATTTAATTTTTTTGAAAATATTTTTTTCGAAGAGATCGGAAAATTTTACAAATTTTTAATGTTGTAACATTGAAAATCAGACCATTAATTGCGGAGATTTCGACATTAGAAAATGGTGGGTTGTTTAGGTGTAACATAGAAAACATCAATCTTCTTGTTTCTTTTCCTTTAAGCCGCTGTATCTCAGCAACCAGAGGTCCCATTTTCAATATCTCTTAGACAATTTTATAGCAAATTGTCTAAACTTTTCAAAACTTATATTTATAGAACTGTTCACTCTTGGTCACTATTTTAAATAACGAAAAACTGCAAATATTTCTCTAAAATTAATCTTTTGGTGGCTATATCTCGAAAATTGAGCCTTTTATCAAAAAATCTGTAGAGTACTTTTCGATTGAAAATTCTATTTTGCATTAAATAATTACGTCAAATTTTGTGTTTGCATAAAATTTAGATTTTTTCCAAAAATCACATATTTTTCAAAAAATCATAACTCGGCGGCAGATTTTTTGACCATGTTTCACTATGGCTCAAAAGTTGCGGGTTTTTGTCCCCTAAAACATATTAAAAAATCTCGGAAATAAAAAAATAAGTATTTTAGGAATGTGAGTTTTAGTAAAAAAAAAGTTGATTAAAAAATCCGCAATTTTTTTCCGTGTACCTATTTTTTCTCAATAGACCTCATCAATACCTACAACTTTGCCCAAGACACCAAATCGATCAGAAAATTCACTCAAAAGTTACAGCTGTTTGAACATTTACGTACCATTTTTGCATGGACAGCAGCCAAAATTGTATGGAGACTTGTGTGGGTGAACCATTGACACAACATAGCTTTTTGGTCATAGGGAAGGCCCCCACAAAGTTTGAGCCTAATCAAAAAATACAAATAAAATCCGTTTCCGGTTTTGGTAGAGAATTGTTCAAAAATATAAAACATGAAAAGTTTTCTCTTAATCTTTACAATCTTTTGGCTACAAAATGGTTTTGTAGCATAACTTTTTGAATACTTTACTCAACTTTATAATTTTCAATAGAGATTGGATCTCAAGACAGATCGTATAAGGTCTTATAAAAAAATCACTTTTCGAGCTATTTCTCAATATGGTGAGTAAAGTAAACCCGAGCAAGAGTAAATAACACAGGAATACCCAACATTGGTATTACTTGGGAAAATAACAGGGTCAAATATGTGCCCTTGGCAGCCCATAAAAAAATGAAGAAATGCAATGAAATCATACAAATATTCTTCGCCACTTCGATACATCTGCCACTGATGAACGGAATATGTTTGGAATTTTTTCTTTGCAAGCATCTGAAATACACCAAAATTGAAAAATAAAAGTTATTAAACTGTCAATTGGCTCGTAAATCGACGTATTTGGTTTATGATGTCATTCGACAAAAAAATACAATGTATCCTTAGACTTTTCGTCGGTACAACAATTATTTCAAAAATCAGCTTTAAAATTCTCTGTTTCCAACGGCATTCGCTTTGGGACATCATTTTAGAGCAAAATTATTGACCTTGTCGAAATTGGTCAAAATTTTCCCATAGTTCTAGAGGAATTTAATTAGAAAACTGTAAAATCAAAAAATACCTACACAGCAAAAATTCGATGGTAAAATCGCATGCAAAAGCATGCACATCACCTTCGTCAAAAAAGATACTTAATATTACACACTGCATGTACATTTTTTGTAATCACAACCGCATGCAACCGACGGGATTCAAACCCAGCACCAACAGTAAGGACTGGCGCCTAAGCTCGCTCGGCCATCAGACCGATGAATTATGGGAAGGATAAACGCATATATGAGCTTGACATTTCGGTCAAGTAGGTTTCCCATACTGATGGGCTACATATTTCAGGGTGTAATAATACATAGAATTCCATGAAATAAAGCTAAATTTATTTTACACCAAGGCCTTTTACACGCAGCTGGATTACTACTTTATTTGCTTTGATAAGTTCGGTAACTGATCAACGAAAAATTTTGCAATTTTGCAATATCAAAACTATACCTTAAATTGGTTTGATACCAAATGTTGCTCTTGCATAATCCTTAAAGCAAATTTTAAAGGATTCAGGAATACCAAAATTTGGTATTGATACCAGAGAAAGGTATTATTACCTCAAATCAATTCAAAATAATTTGCGATTGTGAGATTCCTACTCGAAACTAGGAGGCCGAAAGCTTGATTGTTGAGGCAATTGCAAACCTCTTATTACCTCTAAGCTTTCATCCACCCCGGGATTCGAACTGACGACCTTTGGATTGTGAGTCCAACTGCCTACCAGCGATTCCACCGAGGCAGGGAGACGACTCCTACACCTGGACTGAGCTAACGACCCAACCCTTTAGGTTAGACCGGGCCAACATTTACTTTCCCGTCCGACGGAAGGCGTGATCAGACAAATCTCGTCTCGAAAAATGTCACCACGACCTTTTGGGATCGAACCCAGGCCGACTGGGTGAAAGGAAACCACGCTTACCCCTACACCACGGGTCCTGGCATTACGTATTCCCTTGTTATTTACCCAAATCTTTGTAACAATATATGAGAAATTCCGATTTCCAAATGTGTACTTCCAACAAGATGATACAGTGTTGTCTTTCACTAACTTGAACCTTGCAGTGGTCCAATTTCCCTGAAAATTAAGCCACATATCCATCAAACAAACCTTCTCCTCCTGGTGCATTCAAAGGATTACCACCAAAATACACTCGTTCATCGAATTTCCTAACCCGAATGCTTGTTTGCTTGTTTTGGTTTCTTCGGCAACAAGCACTAGTTCCAATTTCCAAATACTACTCCTGAAATCAGATTAGTGTCACTGTTGTCATTACAACGGTTACTCTCGGTATTTAGGCTTGAAACTGTACCCGTTTGCAGCAGCCTGGTCGAGTGTCCAACCGTTGTGTGCGAAGGTAAACATATCCGATCCTTTTTGCATCCAGGCACACCACATTTGAAGTTCGTAACAAGCCTGCCAGACAGAAACCCATTACATCACCTGATAGGCCATCTCTCGGCAGAGTGCAACCTTCTTCGCCCCGACAGCACCGGTGTGCGTTCCACGTGCTTCTCGTATGAAGTTGCAAAAGAACCTCCTCTTCTCCGCCACCGCCCCCAAAAGAAGGACTCGGATGATTAAAATCCTTTTGATTAGAATCCTCTTGGGTCTGCTTTTTTTGATTTGCCTACCTCTCTGGGCACTGAAGAGTTCCTGCAGAACTGCAGGTCGCTTTACAGGATCCAGCGTTGTTTGCTTATTTTTTCCTGCTTCTCTTCCGGAGTTGGGGGAAACTCACCGCTCGTCACTCTAGATGTGGGTGGAACGGCCCAGTTGTTGTTAGCTAAGCCTATCTGCTTTCGTCATAAGCTACTGTAGGAAGGGAAGCTTCCCACAATGGCCCCTCCACTCCTACTTCATGGTGTGGGTGCTGTTTGTGCATTTGCAAAAAGAGCTTTTATTTACCTAACCACAAATGTACAGTGGGAGGTTTTTACATTACCAACAAAAAGTTCATAAATTTTCAAAAATGTATTTTGTTTTCCTTTTTAATATCAAATTCATCTTCTATGACCAACACTTCTTCTACGATTCTCCCACTGTGCCAAGACTTTGGGGTTGATTAAGACCACAATTTTACTCGTTTCTGAACGTGCACCTGTCGGGTGTGGGTGTGCAGCAGCGGCGGTGTGCAAGCAGGTGTGCTACAAAGCTGGCAACCCAAGCCCAAGCTAGACGAAACTACAAAGGTGAATGCAAAACGAGATATCATTCACCCCATCTTGTGCAAATAGGACACGTCAGGATTCAATTCCAGCGCAAACACAGAATTCTATGGCGACTGCTAATGAGAACTGTGCATTCCGAACCCCCCCACTCTCGTTTCCACCGTCTTCCTCCCTTTTCTCACAGTCGGAATTTCCCCTTCCGACGAAAACCGGCGCGACATGCCACAATTGAGCTGAGAGGATTTTTCATTTAGTTCAGGTAAGCAAGAATGCAACAAACCGCCTTTTGCTCTCGAGGGAAAAAAGCGGGAAAACGCGGAAAACGACGCACTGCTTCCGACATTCGCGGTTTCTTGTGTGTTTGTTGCCAATGCCAAGGTGGTGAACGGAAAGAAACACCCTGGTAAGTGAAATATTGTTCGCAAATGCTTAACTCGGTGTAATTAGCTTTTGACCGTCAACGTATAAGTATGGCTTGTTTTAATAACTCAAAATCAATTATTTAAGAACGCAGTGAACTATTTCTTCTTATTTACTTTTCCAGATTAATTTGTTTTTAGGCTATCAAAAATGAATCGTTTTTCAATTGGGAATACATATTTTTTAATCTGTGTAAACCGGGTCAGTAAAAAATAAGTAAAGTAGGCTATTTCGTCGTTCAAGAATGACAGAAATACTTTTTTGCTATTCCGTCGTGAAACTACTTACTTTTCCTGTCATTCTTGAACGACAAAATAGCCTACTTTTCTGTACCAAAAATAACAGAATCGAATAGCAACACTTTTCAAAATAAATGCTGAAAAGTTCTACTTTTCAGCACTCAAATGGGTGCTGAAAAGTTGAACTTTTCAGCACTTGTTTCAAAAAGTAACACTTTTCAACATTTTTTGATTTCAACGATTTATTGACAAAATACATGAAAATTCGACTTTAAATTTCACTCAATGGGTGTTTTTCGAAATTGCAAAAAATGTTGTATGGAACTCGTTGCAAAACTTGATTTTTTCAGCACTCGTCGTATTTATCCAACTCGGTGAACCTCGTTGGATAAATTTACGACTCGTGCTGAAAAATCCTCTTTTTGCAACTTGTTGCATAAACTACTATTAAGCAGCCTTCCATTTCAGTGCTTAGAAAGTCTACTTTTCAGCACTTGTATCGAAAAGTAATTCTAGTCTTGTTAACAACAAGTAGATTTCTTTTGCAACACTTAAAAACAATTAGTACAATGATTTTTTTAACGAAACATTCTTTTACTTTCCCATTTGATTGTTATTTGCTGCCAAGATAACTGTCAAACTCTAAAACAGTATCGAAATGTTTTACTTTTCGATATTGTTTTAGAGTTATTCACTTGGGTAATTCTCCGCCGACTCAAACAGAAGTGCCCCGGTTATTCTTCGATTTGAGTGAAACTTTGTCCTAAGAGATAATTGTGACGAATCCGAGGTCAATTTTTTCAAAATTCAAAAAAGACGAGTTTATCAATAATTTTCAATTTCAATTCGGTTTTATTGGTGAATAATCAAGATACAATAAGTTCTTTTGAGGTACATAACAAAGTTGGAGTTCTTTACAGCTGTGTGTTACATCATAACCCATGTTGGAACAGTTATTGCTTGTAAATAAAGGTGTCACCAAGAGTAAGAAAAAAAACTTACTAAAATTGCAAGGGAAAGGGGATAGAAATAGAGAAAGCTTAGAACTAGATCACAGATTTTTATCCTTTATAGATGTGCTTGATCATCAGCTCCCCAAAGGAAAGGAATTGCTCCGCTTTGTTACGGCAGGTCCGAAATCGCGTCATTACCTCCCCTGCGAGAGCAAAGAACTCTGGCAGATCTGGGAGATCTTCCCGGAAAATTTCACTGAAATACTTTTTGATTTCAAATTCAATTTTACATCGAAAAATGAAGTTGAAATTTTTTTACGAATAATATTTCGATTTTTTGAAAAAAAAAATGTATTGATTCATAAAATCATAACTTGGTCATAGATTTTTTGCCCATTCTGGAAATTTCTGAAAAGTTGGCATTTGATGTCCTCTAAAACAAATCAAAAAATAAAAAAAATAAAAATAGTGTTTTTTTGCAAATCAAGTTTTAGTGACAAAAACAGAAATTAAAAATCACCAATTTTTTTTACCGTGTATCATTTTTTTCAGTGTAGTCCATATCCATACCTACAACTTTGCCGAAGACACCAAATCGATCAAAAAATTTCTTCGAAGATGCAGATTGTTGAATTTTACATATCATTTTTGTATGGACCAACTGAACCAAATTTGAATGGAAAATTATATGGACAAGGCACCAAAAAAGTTTCAGCCGGATTAAAAAATACAGAAAAAATCGAATGACCGAAATCTCAGAGAATTGCTCTGCTGCTTTCTTCTTCCTCTTTTCCTGCTCCTCGAGATAGTTTTTCTGTACGCTGCATCCACGGTAGTTGCTAGTATGGTTACCTCCACAGTTGGCGCACTTGATGCGCGCCTTGGTTCGCTCTGCGTCAAATGTGTAGACTTGCACTGACGACTCACCGATTTTAAGACAATATCCGAGGCCTTCCAGCAACTCGTCAACATCGTCCGCCAACGTGTCCAAAACAAAAATTGGAGGTGGTCTACGTTCCTTTGAAGAATTGTTCTCTTTAGGCGTCGACACTTTTTTCCGTGCACACCCGTCTTCGTCGTCGTCGTAGCCCAGTTAACTCAATCCGAGTTCTGAAACGGAATCTAATTAGAATCGTATACGAATTCCGTTTCAAACGCAACAACCGGTTCCGTGTTCGAACCGGTTGTTGCGTTTGAAACGGAATTTGTGTACGATTCTAATTACATTCCGTTTCAGAATTCGGATTGATTTGACTGGGCGGTAGTGCTACCGTCGGTCTTGTTGTTGTTGCTTTCATCGTCGCTCAGCATCTGGAACTTGTTTCTGATGGGGATGATGGCGGATGTTGACGTGCCACTGGTTGTGTCACCGGAAGTTCCGGAACGGGCTCGCACTGGTGATCTCGGAACATACCCGGGATGTAGTAACTTTTTGTCGATGCCTACTGCGCTCACGCTCCCCTGCGCAATGGCGGTCGACACGGCGTTGGTTTGTTTACCTTTTTGCACACGACCGGTAGACGAACTTCGCGGGTTTTCGAGGCCATACTCGAACTGCCACGGCCACGGCCTCTTGCAGCATGAAAAATTACATTACAATCCTTTTTTTTTTTTTTGCTTGGCCTACCTACACTATGGACGGTTTCCATACACAGAAAAAAATATGTGAATTTACTCGACACGGAAAAAATGAATCGCATGTAAACTCAGTTGATGTAAACTTGAGATTCGACGTAAATGGTTGAATCTCACGTAAAATCATGTTTTTACGTATAATTTGTTGCAAATTTACATCAAATTGTATTTAAATTTAAATGTTAAATGACGTGCAAAAGTGTTACATCATAAATGATGCAACATTCGGAAATATTTTTTGTGTGTACAAGCAGGTGGCCAAAAATCAAAATCATTGTTTTAAGTGATTAAAGGCGCACATCAATCTGAGCTTTTGCACCAAGATTTTTATTACAGACATTTCAGTATCTTCAAAACTACGGGAACTATCGATATGATTCTCCCTAAATACTGTCTACCTAGTTATTTACAACAAAGTTTGACTTTTTTTAAAATAAAATTGTTTTAGGATTGGGTCCGTAAGTGTGAAAATTTTCGAATAAGAATAGAACAACTTCCTTGGTTGCTGTGCACCATTAATGCATAACTTTCAAAAGGAGCAGTATCTTTGTACTAGACGTAGGCGTTATCCATAAAGTACGTCACGCCGATTTAAGCATGACATACTTTATGGATGACGCCGTATTACACGAACTGAACCACCCCCTGCACACCTTACCATTTTTTTCTGGCTTTCAGAGTTTTTTTGCTAAGTATGAAGAGAACCGAAATTGTCAAATGTTTATTTTTCATAACTTCACGCCATTTCATCAAATTTTAGCTCTCTTGGACGCAAATGAAAGGGCATTGATTGGGCTATTAGAGAAGAAAAGTATGGAGTTAGAAAATTAAGCCTAATATTTGAGAAGGTTGCATGAAAACATTAAATGCAGTTTTTAGGTCTCGGATCAAAGAGCCCATATTTCAAAATATTTTTATCATATTCCTCGGACATGAAACATGAAACACATGATTTTTTTTTGCAAATAAAAAATAGCCCAATACGTTTCTCGGAATTCTGAATACGCCATCAAATCGAGCATTTTTACATTACAGTCTCATTGACACAATACTTTACAACTATCTCCATTTCAGGCTGCAAAGTATAGAACACACGCCTTTATTAGCATGTTCAAAAATTGTAGAGGGCACGAGATTTCAAAAAATGGAGCTCATATTCGGGATCAGGGACAAAAATGACTCCTTAGGACAAAGTTTCACGCAACTTTAAGAGGGGTTAGGACAACTGCTGTGCGAGTTGGTGGATAATCACTCCTAAACAAAATCAGATTAAATGCAAATCGTTGCAAAATTGCAATTTGTTGCATAGCTACTATCTCAGGTTACTTTAAACATTTGTGCCAAATTTGTGCCATTTTTTTTGAAGATTAACCCGTTTATACTCCAGGTTCAAGTAAGCGAAAATAATATTTTCACACAAACATAATTTTTCGCGATCGTTAATAAATTTGTTGTACAGTATTAACTCTTTTAACAAAGTTCTGTTCATTGTCTGTTGTGTCTACATCATTACAAGTAACTTTCTTTGTGACTGTTTAGTGTTTATCCAACTTAACATATTATTATTAATAAGGTGAACAACACTTAGCACTTTCCCACCGGTTCTCCTTTGTTCATTCGTGGAAACTAAATCTTGCTGGGAGACAATGCACGTTAACCATAAAACACCCCAAATCCCCAAATTTCCCCGTTCCCCCTTTCAAACAACAAGTCACCGAGCGCACAAAGATTCAGCTGTTCAAACTGTTTATCCAATAATAACGGGGAAAGATACAATTAACTTTCCATTTCATCTGCACCACTTTTGTGTGGGAGTGTTTCGACGTGAACGAGCAATTTAATGCTCAACACTCCCCCCTTCCCTCCTGCTAGACAACAAATGTAGCTGGAAAATCATTCTATAGGGAGTCGTCTAGTTTAGGAGAGGTTTAGATTTGGTTTCAAACAATTTAAATTTATTGATTTTTTTTTAAATGATTTGTCGTGGTTCGAATCAAATGAATTCAATTTCTTGATCGATAATTTTGATCTGATTTTGAGAAATTTTAAGTTAAATGGTAAATTCAGGATAGATCATCATCCCCTACCCCAACGATTTGACCGCACAAGCTCCTCTCTGGGCACAAACGATGATTCGCCAATACAATCCGGTCCGCTACACCCGCCGGGGAATAAATCACCGTCGTGGCCCAACTGCAAGTCAATCGATGGCATCAGAACGGATTCTCCCAGAATGTGTGCCCGCCAAATCCATGACGTCATAACTCAGTTCGTGAGTTGCGTCCTAAACAAGAAAATCAGAACCAGAAAGGTGGCTGGTGATGATGATGCTATAAATATGATAATTGCACCCCGTCGAATGTGCATCACGCTCTCTCCCTCGCCATCCAGACTTCAGAACTGTTGGACGTTTGTTATATAAAAGAACAATACGGTTCCCGGCAGTCAGTGAGTTCAGTCGGGAACGCCGACCCGTCCAGACGACAAAGATAACGACCCAGTGAGATAGTGGGGGGAGCAAAAAGTGTTGAAAGTGACAGAACTTGCAAGTGTTTTGTAAAACGTGGGAAAGTTCAGCACCTCATCAGCGGAGATCAAGTTGGATAGCTGCACGATGAAAATCTTACTGGTGAGCTTGTTGTGGCAGAGTAGTTTAAACGTGATTCTTGGCATGTGACCTCTACATAATTGTAATTTAAATTTAAAAAAAAATAACACCAAAGGCCAATTTGTAGAATTGTTATAAAAAAGTTGGATGTGCTTAAAAAGGTCGAAGGACTTGAGATCGAATGGACAAATCGTTGAATGGACAAAATCGAATGTAATACAATGAAACAAATAATACAAATTATAAAATTCTAAAATATTCTTCAAAAAAATACTTTCGTACAAACCAATCCGATTTTTTTCTGTTAGTTTATCCATTCTATAAGTAATGCTCATTTTTTTTTTTTTTTCAAGTAAACAGAATAACTTCCAAACCATTTTTGAGATATTTTTCTTTCCTTAAAAAAAATATTCGTTTTTGTAATAGTTTTGTGGTGACTTCTCAAATATTTTTTTTAAACCTAAAAACAACCTCTTCTTGATTGTCGTTATATTTTTGTGTGTTTTTGCATTCTTTCAAGCATGAGCAATCAAGCATGAGCATTTTTGAAGTTTATTTTCATTTTAATTTGAAAAGGCGAATTTAAAAGTAGTAAACTTTTTTTAAATGTTATAGTTTTTGCTGAATTATTACAAATAACTTTCCCAAAAAAGCCAAAACAATGGAAAAATCAATCTCAGGATACATATTTTTGAATATTTTGATAGATTTTTTATTTTTTTCAAAATGGTTTGAAGCTTTGTATGGACGAGCCAATAATGCAAGATTGCCTCTTTGGTTATAGAATCATAATGTAAATAAATTATCGTTGTTATCGTAAGATATCTCAGAAAATTGTTCATTTTTCCCTTCTAATCAAGCCTAGACTGTTTTTGATAAGCTTCAGTGCAAACTTTACACAGTGGTCCAGATCAAAAAAATAAGTGGAAAATGGATTTTACAAAATTTTAAGCTTTCCCGGGCAGACGGTAATTCATGCCAAATCAATATCAAATACTGTTAAAATAGCAGAAACTGTTATGGACTCTTCTTGAAAAATCCATTTTTGCATAAGAGTTTAAGAACAGTTTATGTTATCACAACAAAATTTGTTATTGGTCTGACATTGGTGAAAAGCCAAAACAACTTTGGAATAGGATTTTTTGTTATGGAAAAAAACTCCAACTGGGATGATCGGATTAGTTTTTAAAATAACAAAAAATAATAACAAAACAATGTTCGATGAATAACTAAAAGTGTTATTAGTCTGTTATTACAATAACAATTTAATAACAAAAAAATCATAACGACGAATTACAAATCTTGCTATAAATAACATAAAATGTTATTGGTCTAGTATTTTTAAATATGAAAAAATGTTATTCCCAGGTTGAAATTATTGCTCGGGTTGGTGAGAATGGGCAACTTTTGGCTTGGTTGAAAATTAGGGGAGTTCACGATTAAAGGGTGTTTTATCAAATCTAACTACCCAGGAATATTTTTGGGATAGTTTTTCTCTTTTTGAAAGTATAGAATTATGCATAATTATAATGACCATAATCGATATTTTCAAACTTTGGCTAAATTCTGAGCTTTTTCGAGATTTAAATTTGCATCTATTTTACCTTGAAATGGCTGTAACTTTTGACCCTTGAGTCCAAATTGACTTGTAAAAAATTTGGCATTAAGAGCTGTAAAAATGCCCCTACACTTTTCTCTTAAACTTAACCATATGGCTACGTTTAAAAAACTGATTTTGAAGGTTTGCTCAGATGCTTTCTATATTCCTTTAATTTGGTCGTAGAGAGCGTACATTGGGAGATGGTGTCTGCGAAAAAGTTGCTTGGATTGGCATGCCCAAAATTTTTCTAGAAGCTTAAAAGTTAAATTTTCACAATCACCCTAATTGTGAGCCACCCAAGTTTTCAACCAAACAACTTTTCTGAAGACACCAATGCAAACAAATTATTTTTTTTTTCGGAAAATCCATTTTCCACTTATTTGTATGATCTGTCATAAATTTTCTTATTTATTTTTTTTTTTTGTTGGATTCAGGAAAAAGTTGAAATTTCTTATCCAAATCCTATTTTTACGCGGAGGCGTTACGTTTATTATTTCGTCGATATCTTTTAAACCATAAAATATTTTTGCGAGCTTCCAAAAGCGTGTTGTAAATCTGAACATAGCCCACAAAATGTTTTAAAAAGATTGCTAAAATGTTGCGTTGTTCCAGAGAAATCGACAAATTAGTAAAACGTAACGCATCGCGTAAAAAGAGGTTACTCTGTCATAACCTTTGTATTGGGCTTATTATTTTTATCAAACGATGAAAACATGACTTTTTATTCATGGAATCGCTTTTGATTTGTAAACTTTAGCAAGTAGTCGATTCAATCAGCCTTTACAAGTTTTCGATTTCATTTAACTACCTACTCTGCGAGCACGTGGATGGTTATATTTTAACGGCAGTTTATTCATCACTCAATCCGTTTACGCCTAAATGTAGACTTATAATGCGTTACACATGTTTGGTTTCATTCATCATTGAATCATTTCAATCAGGTCATTTATTGAGTTTTTGCAACGATTTTTTAAAAGTAATAATTGGGTATTTTTCTTCGTTTCATAACAGTTTTTTCAACATTTTTGGGATTTTCCACAAGGAAGCGCACTTTTGTTGTGTAAAAGCCTGTATTTGAACACACTTTCCATACAAATTTCAATTTATTTATATAAAGGAGCGAGAACCACGCTAGTTTTCTATAAATTGAATCTAAAATAAGTTTTGTTCTTCCCTTCCAGATCCTGACCGTCGCCAGCGTGGCAACGGCAACGCCCCACTTGTTCAAGAAGAAGATCATCTTCGCCTCGGACAACGAGGGCGGTTACGGTGGCCAAGGAGGTGGCGGCGGCAGCTTTTCTCTTGGAGGGCTGGGCCTCAGCTTCTCGGGAGGATTAAACGGAGGTGGTTACGGTGGCGGCGGCGGTGGTGGCGGAAGCTACGGCGGTGGCCAACCACAGGGTGGTAGTTCAGGAGGTGGATTCTCCGGAGCTTCAGCCCACGCTTCAGCGTCGGCGTTCAGTGGAGCGAGTTCGGGTGGAGGTGGATTCAGTGGAGGAGCTCCAGCGGGAGGTCATGGTGGTGGTGGATTCAGCGGGGGAGCTCCTGGGGGAGGTCACGTTGATTATGGCAGCAGCTATTCGCCCTCCTACAACTATGGTGGACAGGGTGGTTCTTCGGGAAGTTTCGCAAATGCTGGAGCGAGTAGTTTTGCCAGTGCTGGTTCCGGATCTACCGGAGGTGGTGGTCACTTTGGTGGACCAACGGGAGGATCGGCTGGGTTTGGACCTGGATCGGGGTCAGCTGGTGGGCAGGGTGGTCACGGAGGAGGTTACACCAAAGAAGTGACCATCACGAAGCACGTGGATCGACCGGTTGTGGTGGAGAGGCCCTACCCGGTTTATGTGCAGAAGGAAGTTCCCGTTACGGTGGTTAAGGAAGTGCCCGTCGATAGGCCCGTGTTGGTGCCGTACCCAGTTGGTAACAACGGAGGTGGTCACGGAGGATCGGGCGGAGGAAACTACGGGGGAGGTGCCCAGGGAGGAAGTTTCGCCACGGCTTCAGCGTCAGCATCTGCCGGTAGTTTTGCTTCCGGTGGAGGTGCGGGTGGCAATGGAGGTCAGGGTGGATATGGACAGGGAGGTTACGGTCAAGGAGGTTATGGACAAGGAGGAAATGGACAAGGATATGGAGGTGGTGGTTACGGAGGAGGAAGTCAAGGTGGTGGTCACGGAGGTGGCCTGACGAAGACGATCACGATTCAGAAAACATTCAACAAACACAAGCACCATCATCATGGTTATTAAGCAAATGAATTGTTAAAACTCATGTTTGTAAATATCCATTAAATAATAATGCACAAGTTTTGTTATTTTAGCAAATAGTATATTGTAATGCACAGTATTGTTTATGCTAAGATTACTTATAAGATCGTTGAAACAATGTAATTTCAATGATTTTCAACTCAGGTTTCTAACCTATCTACTAAAGCTATAATAAAGTTTTTTCAAATGTTACGACCTTTCTGTTGATAATAAATATTATGCTCACATGTAAAATCCAATCTTTTTCCCGATTATTTTTAAGTTGGTTAAAGTTTCAAATTAAACAATTGTTTCACTCTTTTCAACAGTGCTGAACATATACAAAAATATTACCTCCAACTTAGCAAATGTCCTAGAGCTAGAAACTAGTTTACCTCTTCATCCGCACTCGAAAAAGTACCGTCAGATAATTATGTACTACTGCACTGCTGCTGCTCAGGATTAGTAACAAACTGTTGCACTTTTTTGCTGAATTAGCACAGTTAGTGTCGACCTACGCGCTACTGCTGCTCTTGCTTGGCTTGATAAATTGAGCAATTTGGGATGCCTTGAAGCACTAATTTTCACGCACTGGTAGATTAGCTCTTTTTTGCCAATGGCAGTTTTTTTTTGCTTGGAAACGGGCTTAGATTCAGGCCTCGAATAAATGGCTGAGAATTTAATCTGAACTTTAAATTATTTGATTTTAAAGTATTATTAACAAACTTAAATGTTAGTATTTCTAAATTGCACTTAAAAAATCATTTCAAAACAATTGCCGTTTAAAGGCTGCTCGTAAGTCGTTGTGATTTTGTGTGTGCTTAATGACCATGTTTAACATGTCCGCTGGAGGCTAAAATGCAAATTTTGATGGACTTTTCGCTATCGTTTCGCACCTCTGCTTTTCGTTGTTGTTGTTGCTTTTCCTCGCTAAACTTTGTCTTGTACTCTTGTCAAGTTCGAATGCGCGATTTCTTCCAACAACAGAGCACTTAACCCTCCCAGCTTGGAACGAAGTTGAAGCCAACTGAAATTTATAAAATTAAATATTATTTCAAAAGTTTTCAGTTTAAAAGCTCGCCATAAGTACCGCAAGATGGGCTATTTTCTCTTATTAGAATTTAAAAAAAAATATCTACCTGATTTGTGGATGACCCCTTACTAATGGAGCACCCGCAGTCGAGCAGTTTTTGACAGTTCGCTCCATAAGAAATACATTGTAGAAAAAAGCAAAAACTGCTCAAATGGA
This sequence comes from Culex pipiens pallens, assembly GCF_016801865.2. NCBI lineage: Eukaryota > Metazoa > Arthropoda > Insecta > Diptera > Culicidae > Culex > Culex pipiens. The sequence continues at coordinate 13,912 of NW_026292860.1, read as the reverse complement.
AAAGCTCCATTAACTCAATTCAGATAATCGAACCTTTAGTTAATCCAAATCACGAAATTCGATTTTTGGAATTATAGCGGTAATGAACTATTGAAAATATTTATCTGAAAATGCAAAAGGCAATCAACCACTCATTTTTTTCAGAATATAATTAAACTTTTATTTCCGATGACAGTCTAAGGCAATAGAGGGTTAGCTGAACTAAAAAAAAAACCTCATTGATCAGCTCCTCACCCATAAAAAGAGTGAACTTGGCCGTATGTAATCATGAATTAATTTTCTCGACACACACACACTTTGGCTGCGGTGGCACATTATGTTCGGATCACAATGGAGACATGAATGCAAAGAAAAAAAAGTGGTAAGGTCCTAGGATTTAAAAGACTGTAATTTTGAACTCGTTGCGTGCGCCAATTTTGGACTTTAATAGGTAATGAAGTGTCTCCGCTAGGAATCGGCGATAATTATAATTATGAGTGATGAAAGTGGTGGGGTTTGGCTGTGTTTAAGATAATTCATTAAGTGTTATGGGGCTTAATTACTGCAGTACAATGTGTATCACAAAGTTGATTCCAGACCAGTTTCTTTTAATTTTTTTTATCGAAAACGTGTTGCCCAATAAATTTTTGCCACATTAAGTTATAATCATAAATTCAGCCTCAACCCATCAATTAAATGATTAGTTGGTCTATACCCTCCCAAAAAAAAACCGTTCCCATGGTTGTTACCCCAAAAAAATCCATCAAATGTATCACCCAAAGTCCACAGGAACGGCCCAAGGCCGATCAGCTGATCGTCGGGTGTCTGCTTGAAACTAATACCATATTTGAACAAATTACGGCTGCAGCAGCACCATAACGGGTTTGCGCCGGAAATGAGCATGCCAAAAAGAGCGAAACCTGAGCCCATCGCGGCGCGGTTCTTTTCGGACAGATTATGAAAGTCGTCGCCGTGGACGTCGCGCTGGCGAGTTGAACTTTGACGCTTTCCGGTGCAGAACAGCCCGTCAAATTGCAGGCAGCAGTGAGGCAGTTGATACGGGGTGGGTTGAATGTGTTGGAACAAATCAATAACATTTGTTTAATTTGTTTTAGTTATAAGCAGTGTTGCGATTTTGAGCGCGCATCCGCTCATCCCGAGCAGGGTTAAACAACACGGGAATACCAAATTTTGGTATTACTTGGGCAAATAACAGGGACCAAAATGTGCCCTTGATTGCCCAGTAATATATGGTAAATACCATAAAACATACCAAAGTCCACCATGATACCATGATATTCTAAGTGTAAAATAATACCACTAAATAAAACCATTTCAATACCAAATTGAGGTTTTCTGGATTTTTGAACATTGCTTGAATACCAAAACTTGGTTTTGCCAAGGTTTACTTTTGGTATTCCCGCGCCCTTGGAAAATCAGATTTTGGTATTCCTGTGGTCTTCCACATACATGATTTTGGTATGATTTCATAGTATTTTACCATGTATTACTGGGCAACCAAGAGCACATTTCGGGCGCTGGTATTTGCACAAGTAATACCAAAATTTCGCATTTTCATACCATTTTTAGTGCACCAGTTGCAGTTAATGAAAAAACGGAAATGTTCTATATGCAACAGCCAAATCTACTCACCTGCTGATTCCATGTTGTTCTTAGTGATATTCTTCACCACATCGAATGCATTTGTCATTGATGAACGGCCTGTGCTTGAAGTTCATGAAGCTTCTGAAAAATATCAAGATTGAAAAATAAGTGTTATTAAAATGAAACTGGATTGAAATTCATCAAAATTCAATAATCTATCGATTGACTCGTTCATCAAAGTATGTGGATATCCCGAATTAGAGAAATTTTTAATTTCTTAATTCCAATAAGATTTAAAAAAATCTTATTGGGTATTTAAAAAAATGTAAATCAGCTGCTAAAACACCAAAATAATACCACAATGTGGCATCCTGACATAGACAATTTTCCACAATTTCAAGTCATTTCTTAAGGGGGTATATTAAAAATGTTTAAAATCAAGTTTGAAATTTCCGGTTTTCATTGAAAGCACTCGTTTGAGACATCATTTTAGCGCAAAATTAATTATTTTGTCAAAATTGGTTAAAATTTTCCCATAGTTTGAGAGGAATTTGATAAAATACTGTAATACCAAAAGAATACCAAAATGTGGTGTTCGACCATAGACAAATTCTGCAATTTTTCAACATCACAACAATACCTTAAATTGGTATGATACCACATTTTGCCCATGCATAATCCATAAGACAAATTTTTAAGTGTCCAGGAATACCAAAGTTGGGTATTGATACCAGAGAAAGGTATTATTACACATTTCCCTTGTTATTTACCCATGCGCGGAATGAGCGCGCATTATTTGCTCATTCATGAGGAGGAGTGCTACGCTAGCTGGCTCACGTTTGATCGTGCTAATGTTTGCTCATTTATTTTATGAGCGCAAATGCTCATCGCTCGCGCTCTTTTTTTGCTCATTGAGTAAAATGAGCGGTGTTTTTTACCTGTAACAGGTATACTGCCGTTCTACGCATAATTGTCCCATGTTTAAAAAAGTGCAACTGAGAAAAACACGATTGAAATTTTTCGACCGATTTCGGTGTTTCTAGGCATAATTGTCCCGTGGGTTCCTATTCGCCCAATGTGTCCCTAATCGTCCCAGTTATCAGTTTATCACCCTTATTTGTGATTCTCTTGCCATACAACAGGTAAATAAGACCTAATGTTTAGTAAAACTTATGATTCCGAGTAAGAAAATTCTTGGTGGGACAATTCCCGAGCAGACGGCAATAACTTGGGAATAACATTTTTTGATATTTGAAAATACTGGGCCAATAACATTTTATGTTATTTATAACAAAATTTGTTATTCGTCGTTATGATTTTTTTGTTATTGGATTGTTATTGTAATAACACACTAATAATATTTTTAGTTATTCTTCGAACAAATCTTTGTTATTATTTTTTGTTATTTTAACAACTAATCCGATCACCCCAATAACAGTTGGAGTTATTCTTCCATAACAAAAAATGTTATTCCAAAGTTGTTTTGGCTTTCAACGAATGTCAGACCAATAACAAATTTTGTTATGATAACATAAAGTGTTATTGAACCCTTATGCAGAAATGGATTTTTCAAGAAGATTCCATAACACTTTCTGTTATTTTAACAGTATTTGTTATTGAAATGGCATAAATTATGTTATTACCGTCTGCCCGGGTTATGCGTAAAAGTTTAACGATGGGACAAACAGACTTGGTGTTGTTTTTAATGAGTTTCTGAACAATGTACCAGATTTTATGTGTTTTTCTTAAAGTACACATCAAACTAAACTTAAAAAATGTCATAAAGTCAAAATCGTCCAAAACTGACATGGGATAATTATGCGTAGAACGGCAGTATACGACAGTAACATTTTTTTCACCAGAGCTTTGCGGTTGTTTCTTTTTGTATGAAGGCTGGAATAGGCTAATCTTAACAATATTGGATGAATATTTATTTTTTTTAATGTTTGTTTTGAAGCTAGTTTTGGAGTCAGAGTTTAGCTGTCAAATCAGGATCTGAAAATGAATAATCCAATTTATAGAAATAAAGTTGTTAAAAGAGTAACAAGTGAATGTGAACTAGGTATTTAATTAAAGTAAAAGAATCTTTTGACTAACACATTTTTTTCTTGGTAATACGTTACTGCATGTTTATAATTTCAGGTCACCTCATCTTGTTAAATAATTTCAGGTCACCTCATCTTGTTAAATTAATTATTTGTATATGATTTTGCATAAAAAATATGTGTTTAATAAAATGTGTTTTTTTCGATTTTCGATTTTTGAGTACGCCATCAAATCGGGCGTCTAATTTTACATAAAAGTCCCTTTGACACCAAATTTCTATCTCACCACCGTTTCAGGCTGCAAATTATTGAAAACACCTCTTATCTCGTATGCTCAAAAATGGAAGGTGTCGTACCGCCCCTCCGTCACGAAAAATCAAAAACGGACTTTGGATTCTTGATCAGGGACAAAAGTTACCCCTTAGAACAAAGTTTCACGCAAATCGAAGAAGGGCCGAGGCAACTTTTCCCGATTTCGTGTGAGTTGTTAGAGAATTACCCATTGGCGATTATCTTACCGTCTATTCAACCACATTTTTTTTTAAATACTCAAATTGAATTTTCACTCTTTTTTGTAAAACAAATCACAAAATATCGAAATTTTTTGACAATACTCAAATTTCCATAATTTGCAATATGGGTAACAAACGAAGCATCATTTTTTTATGAATAATACAAAATTTCATACACCCACAGTTAGGCAGCGCCATTCGAGAGGATAAAGAACACGATCTGGTAGTGTAAAGGAACTGTGAACGGACACAGAGGATAAATCCCGAGATTGACGAGAGCGTTACTCTCATGGGTTCATTTTCAAAACAGTTCACCAACCAAAAAAAAGTACCGTTATCGAGACTCAAACTCAAGACCTTTGACATATCAAACCGCGCCTTTTGCCGTATTGGCCACCAAAGTTGATGGTCACTTGGCAATATAAGCCACTCAATGGGATGAACTGTTTCAAAGAACAAATCAACACAATTTCGTGGTGGTTCACCCGCAAGAGGTATTTTCTTCCATTTAATAATGGTAGAACTATTCTCTTGGCTTTCTTCAGTGGGTGTATAAACAAGCATGCAAAATTTCGCTTAGTGTATGCCCCATATTGCATATTTTGAAAATTTGAGTATCTTTGAAAAATACCGTAAAGTGAAATAGCATACAACATTTCGCTTCGTTTGATACCCATATTGCAAATTGTGAAAATTTTATTACTTCCAAAAAAAACGTAAACGTAAACAACTTAGAGTATGCATTAGACTGGTTCGTCAATGATCAAATCAAAATAGGATATAGTTTTTTATGCCTTTTTGGTCTCAAAGCAACCCCCTTAAATTTAGTAGCGATTGGTTGCGCCCACACAAATTTTGTATAGGAATTAGTATGGAAAAACCCTATTTTTCCATTTTGATTATTATCATTTTTATTTTCTACTAAATTTTTCAAACCAACTTTAAAATTGAGAAAATTCTCTAAAACTTTCCCAGAAGAAAGTATTGTGCTGTCTTGCTCTTGTCAAAAGATACAGCGTCTTCAAAATTGATCTAAAACGTGTTTTTGCTCGGAAATCACGTTTTAGACCAGTTTTGAGGACGCTGTATCTTTTGACAAGAGCAAGACAGCACAATACTTTCTTTATCTTTTATTTTTTATCAAATCAAATTATTTCAGGATTGGGTGCGTAAGTTCAACAATTTTGGAATCAGAAGACAACAACTTTCTTGGTTGCTGTGTACCCTTAATTTCATTTTATTCGAATTGTACCAAAAAACACGTAGATGTAGAAACACATGTATTCAAATAAAAACGCATGGTGAAAAACTTTCAATTCGCACTGTACCGCCTCAATGCACCCGAATATGACCTGAAATCCGCTCCCAAGACGGCCTCGACCGGCAACGACCCGTTCGGTCCAGTGATCTTGGAACTCCGACCGTCCGTGCCTTGATTTTACCGGTGCGATAAATCTAAATGTTGTGATCTCAGATGAAGTGATTATGAAAAAACTGAAGAGTTAGGGGTCTCTCTCGCTCTCTCTCACTCTCGCGCCAGTAAATCTTTTGACAATAAGCTGTGACTTTCGTAACTTGGGTGTAAAAAACCCGTCTGGACCAATATTTTATCAGTTTTTATTAGCTATCGCTTACCGCTCACTTGCTTCATTTGTCTTTATCTGGTTATTGTTGCAGTCGAAAGTGGGTTGCAGTTAAAAAATATTATAGGTTTATTAAAAACCCTTGCGAAAGGTGCTTCATCATACGTGGAACATATTCTACCACCTGGATCAAGTCGAAACCAGCATTTAATGATCCAAACTAACCAGCTTTTGGCCTGACACAGAGTCCGACTACTGTTATGTAAATTGATCGCTTATTGCGAATTTGATTGCGCAGAAAGCCATCCAATCAGATTGGGGTTAAAAGTCTGAACAATTGAGAAGAAGGGGCTGTAATCTTGAGACGTTGAAGGATGTCCAGTTGGGCGTTGCGCCATACAAACTGGTAATTGCAAGGTGGTGGTCCTTAAACTGCAAAAATTGATAAATTGACAAGAATGTGATGGCCTTACCTTCGATGAGTGTTGGCTTACTTATGAAGTCATGTCATGGAAGTTGTTTAAAATTTCTTAAAAAAAAAAAACAAAAATAGACCAAACATATGATGGCTGTGACAAGATAGCACAAAACTTACCGTATAACACACATTTGACACCTCATACTTTGGTCGAAAGCTCATTAACACGAAATATGATTAGCTTCAATTTGTAGAAAGACACGCGATCCCAGCTCGAAACTAGGCAATTAATTGGATTGCAATTAATTAACCTGGCACGGGGTGACAAAAGATGGGCAGATCCCGAATCTGGTCGTATCATTTTTCACGCGCCGTTAGTGAGGCCATTTAGAGGTTGGCGTCGTCCACTCGACTGCTTGCGAATTGCTTGTGAAATCTTCATAACTTTGTGTCTTCGATAGCCAGGCAGCCAGCACACGTCGCTTTGGCTGTTAGCATTTAGAAACTTAATTACTTGTCCACCTGGGAGTAAGCCATCGCGATGAAGTTTGAGACTGGAGAATTGTGGAGGGGGACCACCTAGAAGTCTCGGTCACTGCGCAACTCTTGGCAAGGTCCATCGGTACTTGTTCGGTGGAAACTACTCGCCATCGGTCGAGAGATGATACAGCGAGATGTGAAATTGCAATTTTACTCAATGGACGCCATGGTGCAACCCCCCGGGTCGTGGTCATTAGAAGCTGCAGCAGCCGGCAACGGTGTGGACAAACTACTGGCAACGGCTTCTCTTTGACCTGGACCTTTGAGGAGGACTAAGTGTGAAGGAAGTTGTTGAACGCAACATGCATTCTTACAAAGCAGAAAATTTTTCGCGATACGTGACTTTGTTGGAACATCATGTTAAATTTAGTTAAATTTATGTACATATTTGCAGGTTGAGGACTTGGTCTTCTTTCCTTCTAATTTGCGCATTCTACCTAATTGAACTTTTTTGCAATAGTTAGATAATTTCTTGATTGCTGTTTCTTGCTTAAAATCGGTTGAAAAAGTTTTCAAAAAAGCCAAAGTGTTGAAATGCCACCATTAGATGCACGAAAGAAATGTATGCCATTCTTCTAGTAGTTTGAGCATCAAGTTGTAAAAGGATAATTCTCCGCCGCCAACACACGAAAAACGAAACGAAACTATTGACACTTCACGGAGAAAAAAGAGTTCCCAAAATCGTGAACAAGCGTTCATGAAAATCGGAACCTCGAACAAAGTGTTCAAATCCCATGGTACGATTTTGAAAAACGTACCATGAAATTTGAACACTTTGTTCGTGGTTCCCATTTTCATGAACGCTTGATCACGATTTTGGGAACTCTTTTTTCTCCGTGTACGCCCCCCGGGGCATGGCCTTCCTCTAACGTGGGATTTCTGCTCCAGCGCCTCTGACGAGACAGGAGAAACCGGGACCGACGTTTTACTTCACCATCCGATAGAAGCTCAATGGATAAGGCGGGAATCGAACCCGCGTCTCATAGCATCATCGGGATCGGCAGCCGAAGCCGCTACCCCTGCGCCACGAGACCCACCAACACACACAGCAGTTGAAACTTTGTCCCTGATCACGAATCTGAACTCCATTTTTCGTTGTCTCGTGACGGACGACACTGTAAAAAAGACGTGTTTAAAAAACATATGCAGCCTAAAATGGTGATGGTTTTGAAATTTAGTGTCAAATTGACTTTTATGTAAAATTGGACGCCCGGTTTGATATCGTACTCAGAAATCCTAAAAAGTGATTTTTTCATCGAAAAATACAAAAATAGTGTTGGAAATTCTGCCATTTTTCGTTACTTAACTGTTACATTATTTTGCCCATGCCATTTTATGGGAAATTTAACCCTCTACTGCCAGCAATTTTTGTTCTACGAAACCCGGGCAGACGGTAATAACAAAATTAATAATATTTCAATAACAAATCCTGTTAAAATAACAAAAAGTGTTGTTAGTGTTAAATTTTTTTTTCTAATTTCGTCGGGGTCATTATTTTGGCCATGAAATAGGGTCCTTAAGCTAAAATTATTCTAAAAAGTTGAAATTTTAGAAGTTGATTTTTTTAATTATTCGATATACCCCCTAAGGGACTTTGCTAAAATTGGCTAGAACTATGGGATAATATTGACCAATTTCGTTAGGGTCATTATTTTGGCCATGAAATGGGGTCCTTAAGTTAAAATTATTCTAAAAAGTTTAAATTTTGAAAGTTGATTTTTTTAATTATTTGATATACCTCCTAAGGGATTTTACTAAAATTGGCTAGAACTATGAAATAATTTTGACCAATTTCATCGGGGTCATTTATTTCACCATGAAATGGGGTTTCAATCTAAAATTAATCCGATAAAATTAACTTTTGAGAGTTCTTTTTTTAAATATTGTTATGTTCCTTAACGGAATTGATTTATTTATTGAGAAGTTTTGAAGTGTGAATAACAAAAACTGTTATTATTTTCACAGAGCCAGGAAGTCGGAGCTGACGTTGAAGTTCGAGCTGGAGTGAGACCTCGGAGACTGCATCGGATTCAGCAAATTTTCAGCAACTTTTACTTCGAGTCGGAATCTGTGAAGTCGGGCATTTTTGGAGAGCTGAAGTCGTCGTTGACGTCATATCCTGCATCTAGAGTCGGAGTTGTCTTCAAAGTATGGATTCAAAGTCGCTTGGAGGTACCCGACTCTGCAGCCCTGACTAGTACAGAGGAGTTATGACAACTGCAGGTTTATTTGCAAATTACAAATAAATCAAAACATTAACTTTTTTTGTTATGGAGACATACCAGTTCAATAACATTTTTTGTTTTTATGCTGCTCCACCTCTCCGCACAAAATAACAAATCTTGTTATTCCTTCATGATTCCTTCTGTGTTATTGGTTTGTTATTGCAATAACAACATAATAACAGTTTAAGTTATTCTTCGAACAAATCTTTGTTATTGATTTTTGTTATTTTAACAACTAATCCGATCATCCCAATAACATATTTCGATCTTCTCACAATATCAAAAACTGACCTTCCCAAGTTATTTCCGTCTGCTCGGGAATACTTTACTTCTCTTGTTTTGGCAAAGTCACATAAAACAATTAAACCTTCCAACCAAATTTTTTTTTAATTTCAAAAGTTCTGCTTTAAAAGATCAAAAATTGGTTGAAAAATTGTTTTTTGGTGATTTTTAGATGGAACCCCGCGATGGAATAATCATCATCAAAAGAAAATCTTTGGACGTTCATCAAGAGAAAAAATCCGAAGGGAGCATGGCTTTCCTCTCTCGCGTACAGAAGATCGATAAAAAGAATCTAAAAAAAAATCATCATCTTGATTATTCGGCGGAACAACTTTTTCACTACTACACTTGCAGGTGTAACGTCACACGTCTAAAAATGACCTGTCACATTATTGAAGATTGGCAATGTGTGTAAACAAAATGAAATCAATATTATTAAGTGGTGCTGACAAGCAAATCCACAAAAAATCATCAGCAGATTGATTTTCTTGAAATTTTTATTTTGCAGGTGAAGAAAGTTCGCAAGCGAAAATAATTTTTTTTGCGATTATTCCATCCCTGGTCATAACCTAATACAATTTAAATATATTTTACAAATATTTTCAAATTGCTTAGTTTGACGATTTCTAAATTATAATCATAGGCTGGTTTTAGTCAAACAATGACCGTGTCTTTTTTTTCAATAAAGTGTTTTTCAAGGGTGCTTTTAAAATTATAATTCATCCTTAAAAATTCTGATTTTGAATTTCGATTTTGAACTAGCAGAAATCGGCAAACTTCTACTAACTCTTCCTTTTTTACTCTCGTCTAGAACTTCTTCAAAAAAGAGAGTAATAGAAAATTTCGGGAACGTGCTGTGAAAAAAGTTACTGTAGCTTGGTACAGAATTTTGCAGAAGCTGCAGCTATTCTTCCCCAGTCAAATCAATCCGAATTCTGAAACGGAATCTAATTAGAATCGTAATCAAATTCCGTTTCAAACGCTACAACTGGTTCGAACACGGAACCGGTTGTTGCGTTTGAAACGGAATTTGTATACGATTCTAATTAGATTCCGTTTCAGAATTCGGATTGATTTGACTGGGTCATTTTGGCAGGTACGGGAATAGACTTTGTTAGTAATTCGCATTAATTACGTCAAGTGGTTCGGGACCATTCATGAACCACGGGGACAACTTTGGGGGGGGGGGTGGTATGTCGACGCTCCAAAAATGATTTGTTTTGTATGGAAACTGTACACGAGGGGGGAGGGGGGTGTTAGTTTTCGTTTTCATATCCACGTGGTTTATGGATGGTCCCAAGGGGTTTCCAGCATCGTGTCAGACTGGTCACTAATCCGGAATTACTTGGAATTTGAGCAAGTAATTCTGTAATTCCGGATTTACTGAGTAATTCCAGAGTAATCCTGGTAATTCTAAATAATCCCAGTAATCCTGGTAATTCCATGATTCTTTTTTGTGAAAACATACTTCGGAAAATAATAAAATAATAGAAAATAACTGTTTAAAAGATATTTTCGATAAACCTTTTATGATTCTATTTAATGCCTATTAATTTTCATGTAAGAAACCATAGTTATAGCTAGTACGGGATCATTCGTATTATGAGTAAGTAATTCAGTAATTCCAGAATTACTTCGCAATTCTGCAGTAATTCCTGTAATTCTGGAATTACCTAGTAATTCCGTAGTAGTTCGTGTAATTCCATAGTTACTCAGTATTTCGTGTATTTCCCATCAATTCAACCCGGAAAAAAGTTGAATTTTGGAATGTTGAAATTGTGGTAGGTTGAATATTACCTTTTTTTTAATTTATCATTTTTTTGCAACAAAATCTGTCACCATTTCCTGATGAATATAACCATCATTTTTTTCTGTGTACTAGTAATTCTTTAAAGGTAAATCGGCAGAATGCATTTGGCCTTGATGCCTTTTATGGTTGTAAGAAGTACAGATCGGATTCGGAATGTCCGCAAATTCGGATGTTCTCTAATGCAAATGTCAAAATCAGTTGTCAAACTGATGTTGATATTTACCCCATTATTCGATGATTTCCAAGTAGGGTGTCCAATTTTCCCGGGTTTTGAGTTTCCCGGAGAATTAAATAAAAAAAATTTTATTCCCGGGAATTTTTTGAAAACGTCATAAAATCTATGTTTTTTTATATTTGTTACGATTTTCATGCTTTAAAATCTAATATTAAAAATTAATAGTATTATACAATTTTAACAAGGATAGCACTTTTAGATAGTTTTAAAGATTTTTTTGTTCTTTGTTGTGCTTTGAATTTTAAATGCACTCAAACGCCAAAATCAGTTGTCAAACTGATGTTGATGTTTACCCAATTGTTCGATGATTTCCAAGCAGGACGTTTATTTTTCCCAGATTTTGAGTTTCCGGGAAAACGGGAAAAAATATTTATATATTCCCGGAAAGTTTTTGAAAAAGTCATAAAATCTATGTTTTCTTTATATTTGCTATGTTTTTCAAACTTTACATTTACAGAATTAGCTCAATACTATTAATATCAATCTAAACAAGAATAGCAGTTTTTAATTAACAAAAACAAAAATGACAAAGTTTCAACTTATAAATTGTAATACTAATGTAATTTCCAGGCCAAATAAAGATTTTTGTTTGAGTCCGGAATTTCCCGTACAACATATAAAAATCCAGGGAATTTTGTGCCGGGAATTTTGTGTCGGGAATTCCCGGGTTGCCAAGCACGTGGTTTTGTGCGTTTGACAGCTGTCATTCGATCCAATTCCAAAGACTTTTCTCAATATGCTGGAAGCTAGGCAGTAATTCCAAGTTATTTTTATAAATTTGACCAATTCTGCGTGGTTTCTGGAAATCTCAAGTAATTCTGGGAGATCATAGTAATTCGTGACATATTGCCAGTAATCCTGGTAATTCCATTTAGACTGGTCAGTAATCCTTGATGCTGGAAACCCCTTGGATGGTCCCTTCATTACTACGGTTGATTTTTATATTTAACCAAATGCTTCTTTTACTATGTTTGTTTTATATTTTTTTATAAAAAAAATCAAAAGAAGAAAATAGAATACAGGATAATTAGATAGTTTTGTTTTGAATTTTTTTTTAAATAAATTATCGACAAAATAAACAATTTAACAAAATTAAATGTTTGAATTTTCTATTTAAGCTGTGACATTTTTTTTATTAAAAAAAACTATTTAAAAATCTCATTTTTGTTCTTAACGATACTAAGCCTACTTATTTTAATAATAATATTCAGCTTAAATTTTGATACCAAAGTTAAGAGCGGGTTTTTCAAGAGTGTGAAGAGTGTTGAAACGAAAGTTATAGCCAAAATACGACGAAAAAGACGCTATTTTGAAATGTGTTTTAACTGAAATATTTCAGGAATCAGGAATAAGTTTTAACTGAAATATTTCAAGAATCAACAAAATAATTGAATTTATACCTGAAATATTTCAGCTAAAATTTGTATCTTCTTTTACAACCACTAGATCCTTTTGTATATTTTTGGGCTCTTCTATACAGTTGTAGAGCTTGTCAAAACGAACATTTTTGTTCAAGAAAAACTAATTTTGGTCAACTCTATCAAAAGTTATGGGCAAAAAAACGATTTAAAAATGCTTATTTTTAAATTGAGATAAAATGAGTTAAACAAAAAAGACCTCCGAGATATTTTCAGCAAATGTACTCTAAAAAGTGTACTTTCAGATGCTTCTAAGAACGAGGTCAAACTCTACCACCTTTTCAAGTTATTCACATTTCAAAATGGCGTCTTTTTCGTTATTTTTTGGGTGTAACTTTCGTTTCAAAGGTCCAATTTCCGTTCTCTTGGCAGATAAATGTGTGTTTTTATAAGTTCTACAAATGTCTAGAAAACATCAACTCGCTACGACATAAGCCTGAGTTGATAAATTCAAAAAACTCATTTTTTCATAAACACCTTAACCTGAACCACAAAAATGGCTCTAAAAACTTCCCGTTTGAAGATAGAGCTTTGTGCTCTTCAGCAAAGTTGCTCAGAATGGTGTCTCCTACAACTTTTTTCAAGACACCGAAGCGCTATCTCATCATCCCGCCAAAATAAAAATTCTTAACCACCCTAAAATGTGGACCACCCTAATGTCCACCATACCAAAAGATGCCCCTATTGACCCTGATCATTTGTCTCGAAGACACCAAAGCTCTATATCTTAACGTGTGGCCGCTATCAATTTTGTCACGCTAGTTTTCAGTTTCGGACCAGTTTCGGACCATTGTGCCCAAATCAAATCAAATAAACATATTGTCACAGCAATTAGTTAAAGCTAAGGGTCCCAATTTCATAATTGAGTAAGCTTCAGAGTCACGCAAAATAAATCACGGTAATCCAATATTGCGCAATTCTCACTAACTTGGACTTCGCACTAAATTATTGCTATCGATCGCACTATTGCGACTTGTCAAACTGGCTTGAGAAATTTTAATTTTTTCCAAAAATGATCAAAGCTAGCCGATGTTGCTCACCTGTCAATCGCAATTTTAAAGTGCGAATGTCCAGTTTGGTGGAAACTGTGACTGGAAACTGCTGGTTGCCTAGTTTTCGGAAATTTGGTTGTCAAAATTGCGAGAGCAAAGTGTGGGCCAAATCCAAGTTACAGTGCAAGGATCAATAATCCGGATGGATTTTTTTCGGTTTTCAAACGAAAACAAAACCCTTTTACACGCAACATTCAGCGCCAGTAAA